>NC_069387.1:105460803-105763833 GCF_027475565.1 Acinonyx jubatus | reverse complement strand
AAAGCACCCCCTATCAAGAAAGATCAATCCTCACTACATACTTTACTATGCAGAAGTCTAGAGAACTAAGAAGCGCCCTAACATTATTTTTACCAAGAGAAATTGAGCATTTTGAGCTTCTCTAGTGTACAGTGGGTGGAGTCAAAGGGCATTTGGAAAAGATGTCATGCAGAGAATGGTTAGAGCACTTAGTGATCTTTAGTGAAGAGAACATACGCAAAAGAATGATTACATGTTTTCAGTTTAGCCCCAGTGGTGGGCCCAGATGGATTGGCTTCAGTTAGAAAACAGGTTTTTTAATGTAAAAAGCAAGCGTTTTAACAAGAAAGTTCTCTGTGATTCAAGTGAGCTGATTCTCAAAGTTGTATGCTCTTGGGCAAGAGAGGTGACAGAGGTAAATCTGTGCTGTAGGAGCCTCTTCCAAATCAAAGCTTCCGAATGGTGTCCTTCACGCTTAACATAGCATTACATCTGTGAAGATTCCTTCACAACAAATTACTGTGCTATTAATTTCAAAATTAAGATTAATTTTCTCAAAGGGGAAAAATGCTTTTTTTCATATTTTGCCTTAATTATGAGCTGAAATTAAAGACTACACTTCGAAAGCACGTGTTCTCTGTCAAATTACCATAATATCACTCTGGCCTGCCTGTACTGTTGTTATTTAGGTAACTTTTACCTACTGATGGCAAGTTTGGCTAACTGGTTACCCGCAATGTTGGTGATAACGTATATGTGCATATCCATTTTGTTTATAACATCAAAAGTGTAGTAAAATACAGGCTAGATTCAGACTCACTAGGTTTGGGTCCACCTCTACCACCTGCTGGTTGCGTGATGCTAAGAAAGGTATGTAACCATTTATGATTCAGTATCATCTTCTGTAAAGGGGGGCCAGGAATAATACCTACCTCAAAGGATGAGAGTGAATATAAAAAGAGTTATTGTATCTCAAACATTTGGAGACAGTGCTTGGCCATATCGTAAGCACTGTTTTTACTGTTACGATTTTTAAAATTCAGAATGGGAAGGCACTTGGTAAGGATTATGGACATAGTAGAAATAAACAAGTTGTGCTATGGAATCAAAAGTGATATTAAAAAAGAAAACTTTACTATTTAAATGAAGAAAATGATACATCTAATTATTATCATTTAAGAAAGAGAAGGAGAGAGGATCACATATGTGAAACAAAGCTCCTTGAGGACCTTATGTCCTGACGTGTGTACTGGTTTGAGGTAAGTGCATTTGCTGCAAACTACAAGTCGGTCGCGTTGTAAACAAAAGTATCATCTCTAACAAATTTTCCAGGATTTTTGTGACTCCGGAGACTGGGGTCCTGTTCCCAGCTCTATCACTAACCATCAGTCCGTAGAACCGAAAACAAATACAGTTAACTATTAAAATCTCAGCATCTCCTGATAAAATATTTCCATTATGAGCCATGTATTGAAAACAAGACTACACTGGGGGCACCTGGGTGGCTCAGTGGGTTAAGCACCTTGGTCCCAGCTTAGGTCATGATCTCAGGGTTCCATTCTTGAGATGGAGCCCCTCTTGGTGCTGTGCGCTGACAGTGTGGAGCCTGCTTAGGATTCTCTCTCTCTCTCTCTCTCTCTCTCTCTCTCTCTGCTCCTCCCCCACTCATTTTCTCTCTTTCCAAATAATCAATAAACTTCAAAAAAAAAAGAAAAAAATAGTACATTGAAGTTATTTATTATAAATACAATTCTTATCATTTAAATAAATTATATGGTTTTTAGGAGGCTGCTATGGACTGAATGTTTGTGTCCCCTCAAAATTCATATGTTGAAACCTTGATGCCCAATGTGATAGTATTTAGAAGTGGGGCCTTTGGTTGGTGATTAGAGTTATGTTTTTTGATCATGAGAGTGGAGCCCTAATGATGAGATTAATACTCTTATAAAGGGATGAAGAGAGGTGAGGTCTTGTCCTCTGCCATGTGAGAATATGGCAAGAGGATGGCCATCTGTAAACCAGCAAGAGGCCCCTCACCAAGGGCCTGACCACATTGGCAGCCTGATCTCAGAACTGAAGATTTCAGAACTGTGAGAAATAAATGGTATTCTATTACAGCAACCCAAGCCAACTGAGACAGAGGCCTTACAATTCTTTGATCTTCATATATTCCAAGTAAATAATAGAAATTCTAGCTTTTTCTAGGAATTATTAAATTTAGAAGACTCAGCATAGTGTTCCTGAAGCCTTTATGGAACGAACCCATTCCCTGGCATAGAGCAGGTTATTTAGGATATCACTCTCTGTATCAATATCCTTGTCAGGAAAGCATTTACAGAGTTCAGCCCATGTCTATACTGGGAAGTGGCTCCAATTAGATTTAAGAACATCAGCATATGTAAAACCAACTCTCAACAGACTTCCACAGGCTAACACCTTTGTAGGTCATTCAAGTGTTCTCCCCCTTAACTTAATAAAAAAAAAATAGTGCATCCATTAATCAGGGACTTTTGAGGGGGTAACTTTACTGTGATCATTTCATATTTGAATCAGATTAAAATCTCCCCCTGATCATGTCTATTTTTATTTTCAGATTATCTCTGTAATTATTAGTAATAATAACATTGTCTTACTATTTTTGAAAACCATCACATAGCAGTTTTCCATCTAAAATCTATAGGCAGGACAGATCTCAGGGTACTTTATCCAATTTTACTTCCCAATCACATTTCCTACTAATTCCCTGTCTCTTTCACCAGGCTCTCAGTTCTGTCCAATAATCCAGTCTCTGGACTGTCCTATCTTCCGCTCCCTAGACATGTCACTGTTGGCTATCTCCAGGTATTTATTCAGGCTGTATCCTTTGCCTAAAATGCTTTCCTTGATATCAATTCATCCTTTAAGGGCAGTTAAATAGAATATGAAAACACCTTTTTCTTGTCCATTCTCACTTGAAACTAATACTCCCCATGCCCCAAGCATTTCTTTTTATATTTAAAGTTAGTTTATATTTATGAAGATAAGAAAACAAGTTTCTTTATTTAAAAGTTTATTTATTTATTTGGAGAGAGAGCGGGAGAGGGGCAGAGAGAGGGGGAGAGAGAGAATCCCAAGCAGGGCCTGCACTGCCAGCACTGAGCCCGATTCAAGGCTTGAACCCAGGAATCCTGAGATCATGACCTGAGCCAAAATCAAGAGTCGGATGCTTAACTGACTGAGCCACCCACGTGCCCCCAAAACACAAGTTTCTGATTAATAAAAAAAAAAAAATCAAGGGATGGGTATGCTTTTCTTTGTCTCCCCAGAGAGACAATGAGCTAGTTATCTCCCTTTGAAGGGGAGGGGATGACAAGTGGAAAAGTGCACCAGTCTAGCCAATTACCTGGCATCCCCTTTGGGACCTGGTTTGAAGTGGAAACATTTTGTGGGTCTATTTTGGAGCACAGAACACTGCCTACAGAATTGTGGTGGTGGCGTTTTAACCTATTTTCTAGAAGTGCATGTTTTACTTATCCATGTGAAAAAATAAATGACCATGCTATTAGAAATGTAGGTCTTTTACATTTCCTAAGTATTCTACATCCTTTCAGTGGAGAGTGCTCAACATATATGTATTTGAAGCATTGAATTCTGTTGCCATTTCAAGGCAAATTTAGAGAAGCAAGTTTTAAAGATCTTTTAAAAATGTTTTCCTTCTTTTTCATCACCAGTACTCCATTGTGTATGTATGCATGTATATATATATACATATATGTATGTGTGTGTGTGTATATATATACATATATATATGTATATATATATACATATATATGTATATATATACATACATATGTATATATATGCACCACATCTTTATCCATTCATCAGTCAGTGGACATTTGGGTTCTTTCCATAATTTGGCTGTTGTTGATAGCGCAGCTAGACACATTGGGGTACATGTGCCCCTCCAGTCAGCATTTTTGTATCCTTTGGACAAATACCCAGTAGTGCAATTGCTGGGGGTATTATGCCAAGTGAAATAAGTCAGTCAGAGAAAGAAAGATATATGATTTCACTCATCTGTGGAATTTGAGAAACACAACAGATGAACACAGAGAAAGGGAAGGAAAAATAAGATAAAAACACAGAGGGAAGCAAACCATAAGAGACTCTTAAATACAGAGAATAAACTGAGGGTTGCTGGAGGGGAGGTGCGAGGGGGATGGGTTAAATGGATGATGGATATTAAGGAGGGCACTTGTGATGAGCACTGGGTGTCATATGTAAGAGATAAATCACTGGGTTCTACTCCTGAAACCATGACAACACTGCATGTTAACTAACTTGAATTCAAATTAAAAAAAAAATAAAAAGGAAAAAAATAAATTAAAAAATAGAAAAAAAGGAAAAAAGAAAAAGAAAAATATTTTCCATCATTTCATAGAAATACTTGCTAAATAAGGTATGCGGAATTGGTCCAGTTGTTGGTTTAATTTTCGACGATGGATCTGGAAAGATTTTCTTTGCCAAGTCTATCATTTAATGAGTCCTCATGATACCCAAGGTTCTGAGCCAGGGGCTTCTCATATACTTTGTCACTTGACCTCACAGCACCCTAGGAGTTATGATCCTAATTTAATGGTAAGCAAGCAGGCTCATAGTTTGCTACTTGTTTGAAATGACATAACAGAGTAAGGATCAGAACACAAGGCAGATTACAAAAAATGTGATCTCTTCACTTTCTTCCACAGGCCTCATTCTGAAACATGTACTGAGCAGAACAAAACTGCTGTGCTGATTTCTTATTTTGTTCTATGTATTATATTGAGTTATTCTAAGTATCAGATTCATTCCGAAGTTAACAGAAGGTCCGTGGCTAGACAAAATTTGAATGATTCAAGAAGAGATAAGAAACAGATTTACCTTTACTTCTATGTTTGATATATATCAGTGAGAAATCATCTTATTTTTCTCGAACATTGTAATTTTAGGGTCTAGTATGGCTGAAGTTTTTTTTTTATTCCTGGAAGATAATGTCTTCATAATTCCATTTGATAAAAGAAATGTATTGGAGATATTGGGCTAAGTAAAATATATTAATTTTTATCAGTTACATTTTTTTTACATTTGTAATGTGGTTATCAGAAAATTTAAAATTATATAAGTAGTTCATATTATATTTGTACTGTAGAATGCTGATCTAAAACAATTCTATAACAATTCTCTATGTATCACAAAAATAAGTTTGACTTTTCTATTATAGTTTTCACAAGAGAAAATTATTTTTAGGAGATTCTAACGACCTATTTATTTAAAAAACAGCTTTACATTTACTCACCTGGTTACCTCTGGTAGATGCATTCAGTCCTCCATAAAGAAATCATAGACTTGAAGTAGTTTCTCATCTTGTCCTCTGCATTGAAAAAGTGGTTATACCAATACCTAAAATGTAAGGATGTTGTGAAGATTACTCTCAGTCATGGTAAAAATAAATCTTGAAATAAAAAGGAAAACTTGGGGCGCCTGGGTGGCTCAGTCGGTTGAGTGTCCAACTTCTGCTCAGGTCATGATCTCAGTTTGGGAGCTTGTGCCCCACGTGGGGCTCTGTGCTGACAGCTGGGAGCCTGGAGCCTGCTTTGGATTCTGTGTCTCCCCTTCTCTCTGCCCCTCCCATGCTTATGCTCTGTCTCTCTCTGTTTCTCAATAATAAATTAACGTTAAAAGATTTTTAAATACAAATAAAAACAAAAAGGAAAACTTTAGCGGCGCCTGGCTGGCTCAGTTGGTTAAGCGTCCAACATCTGCTCAGGTCATAATCTCAAGGTCTGTGAGTTTGAGCCCCTCATGGGGCTCTGTGCTGACAGCTCAGAGCCTGGAGCCTGCTTCAGATTCTGTGTCTCCCTCTCTCTCTGCACCTCCCCCACTCAAGCTCTGTCTCTCAAAATTAATAATAAAAAAAAAGAAAGAAAAAAAAAAGGAAAACTTTACCTGTAGTGATATTAATTAGCTCACTTTTCTCGAAATCTTCCTATAAAGGATCTTCTGTAGCTCCTTGGCTACTGTTTGAAAACTAAGATGACAAACAAGTACTAGAGAAGCCTTTACTCTAAACTCCTAATGCTAAAGCAGACCTTCCTAGTAGTGGCCCTCTTTCATGCTGCTCCACGCGTTCTTCTTCACAGAGCTCTAGAGTCTTCATGATCCCTTCTGCAGGTGGCCATTCCAGATCTACTAGAGGGGGCTCTTGCTCTAAAGTGCTGGCAGGGATATGCCATAAATGAAAAGTCATATGGAAGGTTTCATATCAATTTCTGACTTAGGTAGAATTCTGGCTCCTAGGAACAGCAGAAGAACTGCATACTATTTGGAGGGGAAGGAAAGATGGCGGTCAGGTAGTACCACCTAAAGCATATGTTGATTGGGGCACCCAGGTGGTTTAGTTGATTAAGCGTCTGACTTCCGCTCAGGTCATGATCTCGTGGTTCACAGGTTCATGGGTTTAGGTACCACATTGGGCTCTGCACTGACAGCTCAGAACCTGGAGCCTGCTTCAGATTCTGTGTCTCCCTGTCTCTCTCTGCCCTTCCCCCGCTTGTGCTCTCCCACCCCAAAACACAAACAACACCCCCACACACATTTAAAATAAAAATAAAGCATTTTTTGACTACATGCTTTTTAGAAGTTATAAACATTATATTTACTGTTTCCAAATGTATTCATTTACACAACTGTTATTGGCTTTTGTGTTTTATGTAGTAGATTAAAACTGGATTTATAATACAGTAAGACGCCAAATATAATATGGTTCCCATTAAAAGACCTTATTTATGTCACAGTTCAAGTCATGCCATTTGAAAATTAACAGCTATATATATGTAAAGCCTGAGATAACATAAAGACTACAAGGTGGGTGCTAATTCTATTTCTTACCACCGGTAACATAAAAGACTTTGACCGGACTTTATGAGATGGTCTCTTATTAAAAACAAATACAAAACAAACTTTATATATACATATATATATGTTAATTTTAACGCAGAGTTAAATGTAATTACACCATCTTAAAGTCTAGAACCAAAACTGAGGTTATTTTTCCTTCTTATATCATAATATTCACTATGTTTAGCAGAATCAAAGTTTCCTTTTTTTGTAAACTAGAATTTTTGTGCCCTGTTTTCTCTAGTCACTATCTTTTGTCTACTATCTTCCCAATTATTTTCTGCAATGATACACCCTACCTAAGTTATGTCACACAATAGCCTCTGAATCAGTACTATCCAATAGAAATACAATGCTAAATATACATGTCATTAAATTACTTTACAATTAAAATTTTCAAGTGCTTACATCTTAAAAAATAAAAAGAAATTATTTTAATAATACATTTTATTTAACCCAAAATACTATTATTTTAACACATCAACATACAATTATTGGGCAATTTTGAATTCTTTTTTCATGCTAAATATTTGAACTCTGCTGTGTATTTTATGCTTACATCATCTCTCAATTCAGACTAACTGTATTAAAAGTACCAGGTAGCTACATGTGGCTAGTGACCAATGGTTTTGACAGCATAAGTCTAGATAATAGTTCTTTAGCTTCTGAAAAGAGGCTTTCTCTGAATCTCACAATCATCATTGACAAAACTGCATCTATGCAAACAAAAATATCCTGGTAGATAACGGATATTATTCTGTATTGAAATAGACAGAATTACCTCTCCTATTAGTGAGAAGTTAATTAAATTAATTAATTAGCTAGAAATTAACCCTGAAAACCATTATTCCATAGAATGCATAGGGAACTTCTTCCCCTACATTAAAGAATATTCTTTATTCTCACTTTCTCCCAGTATAATCATGAAAACCATAAATTCAGATGGTGAATTATTTTTTGAGCTCCAGAGATGATAGAAACTGCATTTAGTAGGGAATATGATAATAAAGGAAATAAGGGCTGACCTTACCACTTTATTTTTCTTTTCAAAAGAATAAGCAAAAATGTTTCTCTTTTCTAAGAAACTTATAGTTACTTCAATTATAGCATACTACCAGTAAAATATTGTCAAAATATATCCTACATGTTTATTATTCTCAATTTTGGCTCAGTGTTAACCTAGATTTTGAGAAAAATGAGAAAGTATGAGTAAATTGAGAGCAACTAAGATCATGGCAACAGCCAATTCAATAACAGCATACTCAAAGCATGTAGCATCTAAAGCTGCTTATACTGATGATGTGAGGATTTAAAATTAGACAGAGATCTCTTAAACCACTGGTATTTATTGTTCATTCACAATTTTTATTAAAAAAAACTTTTAAACCCTGTCTATGCCTTCCAACTTATTCTTCCTAATTAAAATGTAGCATCCCTTGTTTTCTCCAAAAAAGAAAAACTCAAAACTAATTTCCAGGAATCCTGGTGTATTCTCCCTTTTGCCTTTAAGGCACAGCATTGCCTTTAACAGTTCTTTGGCTTTTGTTCTATTATTCTGGCTTTTCTGTTTTTTAATGTGGTAGCTGTACCTACAACTAATTCATGAGCACAATAAGAAATTAGGATTTGGAATGTTTCTCAAAATACCTAATAAGCTCTCTTATAAAGCACTATGTGCACAAAGATGTTGGCAGACTGAACCTTGGGAAGGTGATACCCCCATAAACCAATATAGTTAACTCTCATATTAAGACATTCTGGAATCTCCAAACACTGCCTTCCACCAGCCTTTTTGTGATTGGGGATTCATTTTACCATTCTCACTGGAAATGACTGGTGATTGTGATAGCACTGGGGAGGAGGGCAGGTAGGAAGGAGAGCATTGGGTTGGGAAGGGTTAAGGAAAGACAAAAGGTCATTTAGGGTTGTACATTTGAATAGCAACATTACCTGGGTCCATAGCTATCAATCCAAAATTCAGTCAACTAAGTGAAAATATAGGCTCATCCAAATCTCAAAGACAAATATTTGCCTTAATATCTTCCCAAGGCAACAGGAGAAAGAATATCTCTTTGATTTCTTTTAGGTTTTATTTAACTTTTAAAATTAAAAAAAATTAAACTATTTTTAAAAATTTATTCAATTTTAAAATTTACCTTTTTTATTTTCACAAACACAGATAAACTAGTGTTAAAAATAATGTTTGAACTTTGATTTTGTAAATGATCATTTTAAGGCCAGACATAATAAACAACACTACAAAGATCTTCCAATTTAACACCATAGTCAGGAAACTATTTTATTGACATCTTCATCAACCATCGGCTACAAATTTAAGAAGCATCAGCACCCATTATCTTCCTCAAAATTAATATTATGGAACACACAAGTCACTGACTACAGAAACTACAGACTGAATTATTTTTAGGCACTAAAACAGTTTAATCATAAACATCTCACTTCTCGTACTTTTTCATATCATTGATTTGAACATATGAACCATAAAACCCCATCAATTTCATCTCTAATGTGGTTTTCTCTTGCAGGGTTCACAATAAGTCGAGATAAAATATTTTCCATCATTACATTATGTTGGTTTGTGGATGCTCTTAGTAAAAGGATGACCTAACAGCATGTTCATAAAGCAACTGCACATGGAGCTTATGTTCCAAAGCTCAATTTCGAGGCCACAACACATGAATCTCTGTTTTCTTTGATTGACAGCTCAAGGTTCATTACCATTTCTATCTCAATCAAGTTGAAAGAGATTTATAGATCTGAAATGCAATGGAGCTCCAAATGTAGATAGGGGGCACAAACTAGATAAATGCATCTCTAAATCTGCTTAGTCATTTTTAGATGAAATACTTCAATAAAGAGTAGGAAAAAACAAAGAGGAAGAATCTAAAGTTCACTGGATCCTATTAAAAGCCACACACTGGGAAGTCAACGAGAGAACTTAGCTTGGGGAAAGAAGCTCCAGACTCAGGAAAGTAAAGGACCCCAAGGAGCGTGAAAGGTAAATACAGTATTTGCACACTGTATTCACTAAAACATCACAGAATATTAACCACAAAATAGTAAGAATTTAATAAAACTGGCCTGTGATTTTAGAAAATATATTAATATTACAAAATTTTGAAATTGAGCTTTAAAAAGATTTTTAAAATCATTCCGAGGTGCCTTAGCTAAAATTAAAATGAAAGAATATTTTTGAGTCCGTAGAATCATGTGAATGAATCAGAATTAGCATCTACCTTTTAAAAATTATAAGGCTAATATACATTTGAATGAAACATTACATATAAAATATCCAATTTATTAAATTGATATATTTAAATTTATGTTTCATTTCAGTTTAAACATAAAGTATATTTTCTTAACATAACTTATCTATTTGAGATGACTTAAAGTAAAATAAAATTAAAGGCCATTTTCATTATCTATTCTAAATATTTTACACATCAATTTATCTTTGAAATATCCAAATAATAATCTAGTCAAATAAAATTTATTAATATATAACTTATTCATTAATACTATAAACAATGTCAATAAATTATAGTTATATTCTCTTACAATATGTGTATGGTATTACAACTTCTTACTGGTAACAAAAACCATCTTTAATACATACGTCATAAAATCTTTAAACAAAAGAAGAAATTGGATATGCAAATTCCATTACAATATTTTAAGAATTAATTCTGGAGGCCATTCCTCATAAACATAGGAACAACAGCTAACCTGTTTTTTATAGATGGGAAATCAGATAACTCCATCAGAAAACAAAACTGTGGAATATGTATAGTAACACAAATTAAAGACAGTGCTCTAAAACCTTGTATTCAATTGGTAACATGACCAGATATCCGTAGATCTCTTGAGAAAACCGTGCGCCATATGTTTTGAATGCTGAAGCTTGAAGAATTAGTTTGAAGTTTTCTCCTTCTTTTTGCCACTTCCCCATCCACCACTGAGTTGTACGGGATAGTCACGAAATGACATACGTTCTTTCTTAGAAGGTCTCGAATTTGTTATCATTGGTGCAAGTATTCCCTTAACTGAAAAACCTAGACAGTGATATTAAATGTACAATTTCACTTAACTTGATCCAAGCAAAATTATATTTTAAGGTAAGAAATATATTTGTCAACAATGTGCATTTTAGAATTATGATCTTTGGGTTTAAGAAGGGCATATTGAGTTCACTTTTGTCTGAAAAATAATCAAGGTTTGGTACAAAGTACATTTAGGTTAAATGAAAGGAAATGATTGAAAAAATCAAATAGATACATTTTCTTCTATCTACAAATTAAGACTGGTATTTCAAGACTGAGATGATATATCTTCCTAGTTCTTAGGTATTTAAATTTTCATAGTTTAAAAATTTTTAACTGTTTTTATTTTCATAAATATGTTCTAATTAGTTTTAGAAATGGTTCTACTGAATTTATGATTTCCTCAGAAAGAAGAATTCTTGGTAAAACAGAAAATATATTAATTCTAGAATCTAAAGATATTCATGGGTTCTAGTCTGGCTGCGTAAGACACAACTTTGTGACTATGGACGGGTTACAACCTTTCTGAGCCTTAGTTTTATAAATGAAGGAAATTATCTGTGCAGTATAGGGTCTTTGTGAAGATTGCCTTTTTTATTATATTGCAATGGTGGTAAGGTCTATCAGAGTGCTTTGTAAACAGGTGCTATAAAATGGAAAAGGATATTATTTATAGTCAACAATTTAGAATTTATCCAGAGAAAAGCATCAAAAATTGTTAGAAGCTAAAAATAAATAGTAGTTGAAGGAATGGGATAGTGGATTAGGAATATTTTACTCAGCAAGATCCCAAGATGCCATATCAAAAATACTATTAAAGAATTATGATCATCTGCATTAAATCTCCTGATGATTATGCAAGCACAGGGCTATATCTGTGGGGAAAGGGTTTGAAAAGCAGCAGTGAGGAATCCAGAGCTCCTTTAGTACTGGCTTGAGGCAAAGGTTCAAACCACGTGACTCTTCAGTGTGATGCGTCTGTGCTTTAGTAAGTTCAGGCGAGGAAATATCTATTTTTTTAAAAAAAATAATACTTTTGCAACCAAAACTTAAAATATTTACAAATATATAAATCTAAATAGAAAGGTTAGGAAACACTAGACCGTCTGTGGAAATTTGCCTTAATTTCAAATTTGGTGCAGCATGATAGTGAATATTGGTTCATTTCATTTTATATGTAAAAACTCTTGCTTTCCGGATATTTATATCAAAATTGTGAGTAGGAAAACAAATTCAAAGTAGTTGATGAACCTCTATAAAGGTAGAATATTTTAGTCTGTGGAAAGAATATGAAAGAAAAAGCGGGATGGGGTATGCTGGGCACAGAGAGGGTAATTAATACGTGTGGCTCCAGCACAAGCCTGCAATGGAATTGGTAGACAACATAGCTTGGGAGTTCAGAGACCTTCCCAGCTGGCACTCAAAGGCAATCAGAGGCAGAGGCACGAACAGCTACGCCAGGTAAAGTTCGTTTTCAAGTGCTGGCCAGAGTTAGCCTGCTTTAAGCCATTCCCTCCAAGTCAGTCAGTAGTCCTTTGTGACACCGCAAGAACTTTCAAGCAGCAGGAGTATTACTAGTGCAGAAAAGTGAGAATTTCCTAGTGATAAAATAGTGGCCTAAAAAAATGTAAGAAAGCATCCTAAAAGCTCACCCCCTCTCTACTTGCTGTTACATATTGAAAATATTTTTTTTTCCAAGAAACAGAATAGAATGTCTCCTTTGGTCTCTTTTAGAAAACAACAGTAACAGCAAACCCTCACCTTGCCTCAGCAATAAAAATTCTTTAATGAGTAAATAATTTCCTGGATAGCAAGTATTTTTTTAGGAGAATATATCATTTCAGGAGAAAGCTGGGGCTGAAGGAGCAGGGAAGCAGGGAGGTTTGAGAACTGGGACACATTCAGAATTCAGATATATTTATTTAAGACAAAAACAGAAATTAATAAAAGGGTAAGCAGATTTCCACAAATGGCTGACACAAATGTTTTCTTCCAACAAAGAAAGCTAATTACAGTTCCTTGCAAGCATTATTCAAGGTAATATGCACAAGTTAAGTATGCATTTTAAAATATAATCCAATAACAGTTCATTATTGGTTAATTTTTTAATGACAGTATCCTAATAGTATACAGATGTATTACTTAATGCTTTTACTCTTAATATAAGTTTTTTTTAATCAAAGATAAATAATATGTAAGGAGGGAGACACTTTCTGTACAAAGTATTGAAATAGTTATAATTTCATATACTTCTAAAATAATTATTTCAAAATGAAATAAACTGAATTGTGTTAAAACATGGCTTTTCTTTAGACCAAATGCTCACTTTTAATAGTCTGCATTCTAAAGGATTTTTCTATTGACTATAAATTTATTGTATGGTACAATTTTTCCCCCTAATATTGTTCTGTTGTCTTTGTTATTTTGAAACGTTGATGAATCTGCAAGTCTTTTTGTACTTACCCACAATGTAACTGCATTTTTAAGAGGCTGCTTGTAAATTTTTCATTGTTTGGCAAACATCCTTTGGCAAATAATTTTAAAAACGTATTACGTGATATTATGAAACAGCTTTGTAGTAATTTTGAAGTATATTTTCAGTAGAATGAAAATGCTGTAGGAAATTAGTGTTTAAAATGACAGAAATACTTATATTTATACATATAGTTTTTTAAAAACATATTTTTGATGTGATTAAAGGCTTTCATTTTATTGTTTTGCTACCTATAAATAAATAATTTGCACAGTAATCAATATAGCGTATTCTCCCATTGCATTTAGTGAGAGTTTTTTTGGTGGCATGTAAATTCTTGAACCACCAGATACATGGAACATAAATCGAAGAGTAAAACAACACATCTATAAAGGAACCACATATTGGCATTCATTGTAAAGCCATTGCTTTGTCCTGTAACTACTCTAGAAATGGAAAAAAAGAAAATAAAGAAGCAATTTAATACAGTCAATGTATAATCATTCTAAAATTACCCACATGAAAATACAATAGTGAGAGAATCTTACCTCAAAAAACTGACATGAGAGCTAGACCTACTGAGAGGCTCCTGGAATAAAAAAATTATGACTGAAGGACCTCTAACTGTTTTTGTCTCTTTCCTGCTACATTATCGTTGCAGATTTTATGTTTCTTTAACAACAGTCTGGCACATATTTGCAGGTGATCATACAAATTAACCAATCAGTTTCTTACATATATGCTGAAAGTAGGTCTTGATAAGAATGCTCTATCTTCCAATAAGTCACTTCTTTGCCACATAATCTGTGTTCTGCTAAAGATTTGTTCTGGTCCTTTAAAATTTTTTTTTGGTTAAATCCTTGGTTCTTTAACAAATGTCAAGGTCTATATATGCTATGTTTTGATAAGTAATTTAATATGTAAAATGCTTTGAATGACTCTCCTGGTATGTATAAAAAATTTTTTGTTAAACAGGTCAAAATAGAAATTTCATGATGTATAGTGATACGTCATTGGATTTTCATCAATAAACCCAACACTATGTGTCTGGATATAGAAATCATTTCAAAGTCCTTCCCATATTGTATTGCTTAACAGCAGATACAGCACAAGTAAAGCATGGAGAAAAAAAATTCAACATTTTAATGAAAGTGACCAGAACAAATTTTTAGCAGCAAAGCGTTTACATCAATTTAAGTGCTGTAAATGAGTTACACTGGGTAAGTCTGGGGTTGAGGTAGTTATTACAGTGTTCAAATAACAGTTGCTTTTTAAGGTCATTGCTATGTCCAACTTTGAATCATAATGATCATTCACAGTGAACTTCAGTTAGTTAAAGTTTAAAGTCTAACACTGAGAATGAAAATAAAACAAATAACAGGTTGTTTATATTATATTCAGATTTTCTCAATAAATCCCAGAAATTTTGCTTGTTTCTGAAATTGTTTTCAAGCTTTTTCAGTGACTAAAATTTTTTCTATGACATAACAATACTAATAAAAATTGTTTCTCAATATTTCATTTGGACAATGGCATTTACAATTATTCTTCTTGCCCAATATTTAAGAGACAAATGACTAAGAAAATCAGGTTTTGAAACAAAATAGCCATAGTACTCATTATTGTTGGTAAAAATCATGATGCCTGTTATTTCTAAATCAGACACATATAATATATTTTGGCTATGTATATTTATTTGAAAAACAATTCCTAATGAGCATAAGAGCTAATACATATTAAATAGAGTGAAGAATCTTGATAGATATTGTATAGATTTTTATTTTGGTATTTTGCATATTTCTTGATCTTTTACAATAGCTATGCCTCACATTTGATCTAGAATTTTTGAGGCCTCCTTATAGTATGCACTGTTCGCCAGGTTTTACTATTCGTAACACACTGTTATGTTGATTTCTTCTTGAAGATACCGTGTCGCTGTCTCTGCACAGACATAGATGACTAGGATGTGGTGCTAAAAATATTGTCTTGATTGTATAAATTCTGTGGTCCTCATACTAATGTTGTTCAGCACTATTTTAATTTTTTTCTGGAGGAAATTTTTTTGAGCGATTTATTTTTGGGTGTAAAATATAAATAAGTTTTGTGATTTTTTTTCAGAACTAGGTTTGTCTTCTGTCATGTGGCCCTTAAATTAACTAACACTTTTATTTCCATTGTTCACTATTCTGGCATAACTTTGGTTAGTGCAATTTTCTGGCTTCCGACTAAACAAGTAGATACTAATTGAGTGTTTAAACTTCTAAATTGATTAGGGAAAAAAAAGTGTAAATCACTAGGGAGTTAATCTATAAGCTACCCAGCCATCCATTTTCTACTGCACATTGCTGCTTCTAAAAATCAGGTCATATGTCCCTTTACTCTTGTCAATTCAGGTAAGGTCTATTCCCAACTCCTTTAATCACTTTTTTTTTTATTGTTCTTTGCAGGACTCAATTCCATTCACTGCATTTACAATCAAGTGTCCTTAAGTGTTTGTAATTAAAGAATGATGGGATAAATGATGCTAATAATTGAGAGTATTTTCTAACCTTAATTGATACATCTATTTCTTTGAAATAATTCAGTTCCTATATAACAACTCTATTTTAATTTCTAATGATCTTGTTTTACCCCTCACTTTCCCATTAATTAATTTAGCCAAAGTAAACTTTTAGCAAAAATATGCACTTCAAGTAAATCTTGAAATGTTTATCATTAAGCAGTTATCCTTTGGAATTTAAACATTTAAAACCCAAATTAGATTTTCAAGATCACGTGGGGTCTTTAAAAGCTTTAATGTAAAATCTTCCTTTTATTTACACATTCATTCAACACTTATTTATTTAGTGCATATTTTATAGCAGGCACTCTTCTATTCTTCCGTGTAGTAGACCTTCCCTGTCCATTTCCTTCCATGTGCCAAATCATATTAGTAACTATCACATTGTAGTTGATTTTTTTATTTTTTATTCTAATAGTTCATCTTTACAGTCCTCATATGGAACTTGTATAAAACAAATACTTATTTCCACTTTCCCAGATAGTGAAGACTTGTGGATAGATTTCCCAAAAACTTTTCATGGAAACTTTCATTATCCCTTTACATGCTTATTACTTCTTAGCAGGGAGACATTTGGCAACAATAAACATGGCTAGCCTGAGGATTTTTTATATTATTGCACTTCAGTTTCATTCACTTGACAAATGCATTTCACATTTGACCATACCCACTTATTTACTCACCACATTAGCTAGTGTAGGAAATTGGTTTGAAAGCAACAATAACAACCAAAATAAAAAATAAAAATAAAAAATAATATGTCAGAGTATAGCAGTTTATTTAAGAAAAGGAAATGAACATGAAGGAAAGGCATTAGAACTAGAATACTACAGTTAGAAACATGATGCTTTAATCTATTATCAATAGAGCATACATGGATCCTGTCCTCAAAAATGTGAAAAATGCGTGGTTTTTTGTTTGTTTGTTTTACAAAGAGTAAATGTAGTTGACAACTACATTTGTACATTTGTATTAGCTGTACAACTAGTACAACTAGTTTCCTCACTCAAGTACAGTTGAAATAATGTCATTCTCTGGATAATGTCAACTGCTGATGAAAGTAACTACTGTTTTAGATCTATATGCATTGTTCCGTGGTTACTAATACTGTTACATTTAACTGTGTCTGGAATCATTGTTGACTATTTCATTACATTGTCTCGGATCTTGGAGATAGACATTAAATTAAAGGACATTGGGGCGCCTGGGTGGCTCAGTCGGTTGAGCATCTGACTTCGGCTCAGGTCATGATCTCACAGTTTGTGAGTTTTAGCCCCGCGTCGGGCTCTGTGCTGTCGGTTTAGAGCCTGGAGCCTGCTTCGGATTCTGTGTCTCCTTCTCTCTCTGCCCTTCCCCTGCTCACGCTCTGTCTCTCTCTATCTCTCAAAAAATGAATAAACGTTGGGGCGCCTGGGTGGCTTGGTCAGTTAAGCGTCCGACTTCGGCTCAGGTCATGATCTCACGGGCCATGAGTTTGAGCCCCATGTCGGGGTCTGTGCTGACAGCTCAGAGCCTGGAGCCTGTTTCAGATTCTGTGTCTCCCTCTCTCTCTGCCCCTCCCCTGTTCAGGCTCTGTCTCTGTCTCAAAAATAAACGTTAAAAAAATTTTTTTTAAAAAAATGAAAAAACGTTAAAAATTTTTTTAAATTAAAGGACATTAAATCAACAGCTATTTATTACATATCTACTTTGTACTAGACTTGTAGTTGCAAATGCATTAGATGCTTCCCACCAACCCTGTAAACATGCTCTTCATGCACCAGTAATTAATTTTGATTATCTAGTTCTGATTATGGGAACGTTTTAAGGGTTAAAGTGTTAATGTTAATGTGTTTGTTTGATTAATTTTAAAAGTTCAGGATCAAAATATCAAGACCTAACAAATTGTTATTTTTAAGGCTTCTGCCAAAAAAAACTGAGACCAAGAAAAGTCAGAGTTAATGGGTTAGGCAATAGTAAAAAGAGCCTTACAGTTTAAAATTTTACATTGTTAGCGACCAACTCTTGCTGAACAGAAATGAAAAAGAAAATCTGTGTGATGTAGCTCTTCTTTACTGACATTTACTTTAAATCCAACACTTCAGATTAAAAAAAAAAGAGGATAAGCAAAGTCAGATTTCAAATACAGTACAAGAAAAGTTAAAGTTGGTCATAATTGGTTATAAAGTCTTATGTCGACCTTCTTTTTATCTGGGCGAAAACATAACATCCATGGTGGACGATGGAAGTTTGAGTCATTTAAATGGGAATTATGACAGTCAATTTTTAGTTCCTGTCCAATGAATTTTTGCAACAATTGGCATAGATAGTGGTATCATGCAGTTATTTTATTAGAAGATTTTGTACATAGAACACCGTCATACTAAATGATATGTAGTATGCCAGGTAACTAAAAGTATTACAAAGTGCACATATTTAACAATCTCTTCATTGTGCATTTAAAATCAGTAACATTTTTGTTTGGGCACAGTTATATTAGTTTTTACCATCAAAACTATTAGAAGTATCATGTATTATTGCCCATGTTTTCTCATCACTCACTTGGCTCTTCAATTCTCTTGTCAGTTCACTCATAACTTCCCTCAAAATGTCACGTTGCAGGGGTTTAAGTGTCCGGTACGTCCCAGGCCCTTTTGCTCAGCACCTTATTTTGCCATCTCTTTCAATCCTCATTACAACTCTACAAGATACACATGACTCTCATTTTCAAAATGGGGAAATTAAGGTAACACTATTAAACTATTTGTCCAAAGGTATGTGGCAGTAACACAGTTGAAACTCGGCTTCATATGACTAAGATTTATTATAAAGAAGACAACATCATGTTTAATAGTCGGAAATAAAGTATGCCTCTAGTGTAATAGCACCATAAAGAAAATCATTAGGAGCAAATGTCAGATGGGAAGGAACTGTCCATTACCTGGAAATAAGGCCTATGGAACTAAAAATGAATATAATGTATCAATGAAAAGCAATACAATCTTCAATTTTCGTAAGTGAAGAAATACAAGAGAAAGATATTTCTATACCTGTAGATATATCTGTACTCACCTATATTTTCATATGATCTCATACGCCAAACAGCTTTTTTTTTAAATTTACGAATGACCAAAAGTTTTTTTCAGACTTTATCCTTTAGTTGGCGACAGTGTCTCTCTACTTACTCCTCAAGGTCTTTGTAAACTAGTTGTTACCAGAATTTTTGAAGTTGTTCAAAGAATAGCCCATATTTGAGTTGATTTTGGTTGTAGTACATGAGCATGTACTTTAATAAAGTAATGTTAATGAGTAGCATATCCTGTGAGCTTTGCAAAATTTGATATGGAATACTAGAGATCATATGTTTTTTCAAGACAGTATATGAAGAAGATATATCAGAACGATGTAACGATCTAGATTTTTGAAAGGCCAGTTACCAGTAAAACCAATATGCTAATTAGTTGACAACTGAACCAAAACTTAATTTATTCTTTTCATATATAGTTTCAGTCTATAGTGAAAAACATGCAAGTAGGTACATGATTAAACGTAACTTTTACTCACCTTTTGACCACTCTATGTGACAGAAAATTAATTTATATGTCAAACATTTTTAGACATCGAGTGAGAAAAATCCACTGATTTGTAAATTTGAGTTACACACGGTCAGGGATCAGTAGAAAGTAGCAGAGCTGCTAAAGAGGTGAGACTGCTAATGAGAGATCTCGGGACTTTCAAAAAGGTGAAGTTTGAAGGGGATGCAGGTTCAGAGTGGGGTGGCGGAAGCCTTGCAAAGCAACAAGCTGACAAAGTTGCGGGGGGGGGGGCGCAAATCCAGCAATGAAGTGTCAGTAATCGGTATTGTATCTTTAAATGAACATAAAATCATTTATAACTATACTTACAACTATTACTTCTGCTGTTTCACAGTTTGAAGACCATGCTTGTAGCTAACTGAGTGGAAATGGTAACGTGTCAAGAATTAGGAGGTAAACTTCTGTTATGTATGTATGTATGTATCTATCTATGTATCATCTATCTATCTATCTTTTTTTGACCTGGTATTTTATGTAAAATTCTAAATTTATGATCTAAGTAAGAAGCTTGGTAATATGAAAGTGTAACATAATTATGATTTTCTCTTCCTTTAAAAATAAGAGACTCTATGATGGGGATGCTATTATTCTAGCCAGCAGAATAAAAAGCATGAATATCTCCACGTAGGTTTTGTTGGAAAATGTTCCCTAAATGGTTTTGAACAATAGGAGCTAGCCCATTACCAGAGCTATAATTTGCTAAAAAATACCAAGGGCCCCTCGTTTTGAGAGAACTGAATGACTCCCATTGTGTAGTCTATTTCAGGATATTCTTAGGAACAAGTGTAGTTACTCAGGCTGACTTACTAAAGATAAGTTCCTAAGGAGGATAGCCTAGAGTAATCCATGTGTTTAAATTTAGAAGTGTCTCTTTGGAGAATATAATTATCTTTCTCACCCAGTCAAGTTTTCTTACTGTAGGAGTGGAGAAAGACAGCTGGTAACTACAGATGTGGGTCCTCTCATCTTAAAAATTAACACTGCAACTCCTTAACACATCTTTGCATTGGGTGGAGTTTGTTATTAATACTTTCAGAGAAAAACCAAAGCCATTTCACATAAGAGATATCGCTTGTACTTTTGAAATGACAAAATAATGACGTTTAATTTTTGAAAATAAACCTAGGCCTTACTTTTTTTTTATTTTCTAAGTTTTTATTTAAATTCCTGTTCATTTATATACAGTGTAATATTGTTTCAGGAGTAGAATTTAGTGATTCATCACATACCACACCCAGTGCTCATCATAACAAGTGCCCTCCTCAATTTCCATCACCATTTAACCCATCCCCCTGCCCATCTCCCTCCATCAACTCTCAGTTTGTTCTCTGGTTTGCCTCTCTTTTTCCCCCCTAATGTTCATACACCCCGATGTTTATAGCAGCAGATAGCCAAATTATGGAAAGAACCCAAATACCCATTGACTAATGAATGGATAAAGAAAATGTGGTATATACATACAATGGAATATTATTCAGCCATAAAAAAAGAATGAAATCCCACCATTTCCAAGATGTAGATGGAGCTAGAGAGTATTATGCTGAGCAAAATAAGTCAATCAGAGAAAGACAAATACCATAAGATTTCACTCCTATGTGGAATTTAAGCCTTGCTTCTTAAAACATTTGATATATTAAGGTAGAGAAGCTGACCTGTGTTTTTAAAAAGTTAGAATTTTGATATTTAATTGAATGTGAAATTATCCCTATAACACAGAATCACATAGGACAGCCACAAATAACTTCCAAAGTACAATTCATTCAAGGTGAATTTAAGATATTATCAATATTAACCCCATCTTCAAAAAGGGAACCCTTAATAAAAGGAAAATGCTTCTCTTTCCTTCTAGTTTTGGCCCATTAATATAGTAGAGTTCTCTTCAAAATATACTTCAGAAGAAACTATAGGCCTGGTTCTCTATTATATTCTGTGTGATAATAATCAGATTTAAAAGCAAGGCCATGGAGCACCTGGGTGGCTCAATTGGTTAAGCATCTGACTTCAGCTCAGGTCATGATCTCACAGTTTGTGGGTTCAAGCCCCACGTCGGGCTCTGTGCTGACAATTTAGAGCCTGAAGCCCTGCTTTAGATTCTGTGTCTCCCTCTCTCTCTGCTCCTCCCCCCACTCATACTGTGTCTCTCTCTCTCAAAAATAAACATTAAAAATATAAATAAATAAATAAATAAATAAATAAAAGCAAGGTCACCTTTAACACGTTATTACATGTATTTTTTTACATTTTATTTTATTATTTTATTTTTATTTTTATTATTTATAAATGTTTATATATTTTTTTGAGAGAGCAAGTAGGGGATGGCCAGAGAGAGAGGGAGAGAGAGGATCCAAATTGGGGTCTGCACTGACAGCAGAGAGCTCAATGCAGGGCTCGAACTCAAGAACCGTGAATCACAACCTGAGCTAAAATCGGACGTTTAACTGACGGAGCCACCCAGGCTCTCCTGGTTTTTATTTATCAGACAGAGACAGAGTGAGTGGGGAAGGGACAGAGAGAGTGGGAGAGAGAATCCCAAGCAGGTTCTGTGCTGGAAGCACAGGTCTTGAACTTACAAAACTGAGATCATGACCTGAGCTGAAAACAGGAGTTGGACACTTACCAACCACGTCACCCAGGTACCCCTTTATATATATATATATAATTTTTAATTTATATATATAAATTTATATATACTTATATTTAAATTTATATATAAATTTATATATACTGTAAAATTATATATGTATATATATATATATATACACATGTAATTTTAAATTTATTTTAGAGAGAGAGAACATGCATGAGTGAGGGAGGGGGGCAAAGGGAGAGAGAGAATCCTAAGCAGGCTCTACTCAGCATGGAGCCTGACATGGGTGACCCTGGGATCATGACCCACGACCCTGGGATCATGACCTGAGCCAAAATCAAGAGTCAAAAGCTCAACCACCCAGGTACCCCTTTCACACGGTCTTATAAACTGAAAATCTGAAATTTCTCTTAAAGAGGACAGCTGCCTGACATGTTATTCCTATGTTTTTCTCATCGTAACATTTTACATTTATATAAAACATCATAGATTTTTACTAATTACTTTCAGGATAACCTATTCATATAAATTATCTTATAGCTATATATCTATACCTAGTTCCCTCTTTAGTGTCTTCAGTACTAAATTTACAAACAACTTCTTTCTAAAAGTAAACATCTAGCTAAGATTAAGCTAAAGATCATTTCCAAGTACATACTATGAAATGTTGACTGGATTCTTCATAGGAAACTTTATTGGCTTGTTGGTTTTTTCTCATTTAAAAAATGTATTGGGACATCAAGATATCCATTACTAAGTCTTTATAGTAGAATATGCTTAAGCCAAGTTTTTATAGTAGGTATGCTGAGTTTCAGAATCACTTATGGCTTTTTGAAATTCAACTTCATTTTATGAAATAGCTGTCATTTCTCATAGATGATGGGCTTTTTTGATCTTTACTTAAAAAACATTTAAAAAAAATGTTTAATTTTTTTTCCATCTCAGCTGACTTTGTTTAGCTAAAGTAATTAGAGACAATTTGAAAACATTTGAAACCAGTCAGAAGCATTCTAGTGTGGAGAAAATTTTCAGTTACAAACAAGATTTTCACACTATAAAATATCAGAAATAATAGTTTCTGTTGCTTTTTTAATTGGGAAATTAGCATATACAAAGTTTTCTTGTTCTATTTGCAGAGTATGGAATTCTAAAGCTATCAGGACTCTTGGATTCCCTTTGTTTATTTTTATTCTTTTTCCCTCTTTTCCCACATGAGAGCAAAATAGATATTTATATATTCATCTAATTTTCCATGATACTTTTTAATGGACAAACCAAACCTGAAATATCTCTTCCAAGCTCACAAAAGTACATGTGTGAGAAATGGGATTCAGATTCAGATCTAGCCTACTCCAAATTTCTTTCCCTTGTTTCAGGCTGCCTTTTATCTACTAAATTTACAAAGGAGTTGTAAGTGACTTAATTAAGGTCACAGACAAGCTGGTAAGGAGCCACACCAGGACTCAAAATTTATTTCCCAGTCTCTTAACACATACTCTTACCAATACCACACAGTCTCTCACTGTGTTTAAAAATGCAACTGGCGTTATTTATCATCTCTTACTTCTGGACTTCATAATTCCAGTTTAGTGAGGGCGATGCTACACTTTATTAAAGCCATCCGTAGTTAATTATTTTCCCTAGTTAACCACATGGTTTCATAGGCTGGAAGTAGCCTATAAAACTTAGAGAAAAAGAATAATGGGACAGTCTGAGGTCTTCTTATGCTTTTTCCTCAATTCTTCTCAATTGTGAAAATTGCCTAGCCTTAGAGGCCATGAGTAAAATAATACTAGGTCTTAATTTGGTCCAAGCTGTGACTCTCTCTTAAGGACAAGAATAGTGAGTCAAATTTACTTTTATAAAGATGTGTTTTATATATATACCTATAATTCATACACATATATAAGTTATTATATCTGGAGAGTAGTAATTCAGTGTATGCATATATGTCAGTTATCGATTTATAAGCGATGAATACACCCTTCATTATATGATCTGTGATCAAAGAATTTCTTTAAGCATTTCTCCTTTAAAGTGAGAAAAACGTCAAGCTTTCTGAACAGAGGGTGCTCAGGGGACACTGCCGGTTTTGCAGTTTCTGGCAAAACTGCAAGTTTTGGGTGGAGTGGGCCTTGTGGGTTTCAGGACCTCTGATGCAGCCTGCCTGAGCCACAGGCCCAGAATAGGATTCCTCTGCAACCTGGCAGGTTCACCCTAGCAATAACCTGGGTGCTGTCCTCTCCGTAGGGAAACCAAAGCTTGCTGTACCTCTGCCTTATCAAGACCCATTCTCACGGCATGCCTGTGCTACTGATTGCTCATTCCTTTCCCTGCCTCCTGCCCTCCAGAGAATTGCCTCTTATTTGCCTGGTAACTCCAGACCAGCTTTGGTCTGGTCAAACCCGGGAACTTGTCTGCTATCTTGTGGCTGAACCACACCTTCTCCAACGAGGTCTGAACCGTTTCTAAGTTTGTCCTTCCTTGGGTGATCTCCCTCAGCCCTAGGGTACCACATAGGGTTTCCTTTTATTTCAATAGTTGATATGGATAATACTTTAGTATAGGTAACAATACTTAAACTTCACTGTTTAACCAACTGTATCATAGCTGTCTCCTAATTGAACCCAAACTGTTGTAATTTATATTTATATAAGTTATAAGCTCCATGAAGGCCATGATGCTCAGCACTCTCTCACCTGTGTAATGCGCTGAGCCTTTAAGAGCACTTCCATAATTTTTTTTTTCAGTTAACAAATGACAGGACTGGCTCCAGGTAGGTTGGATCCATGGGAATTTGAATCTCATGACTGAGTTGTTTGAAAGACCCACCTGGGAGGAAAACTTCACTTGTTTGGATAAATTGTACACACCAGGATTCTGGACAGATCAGGTGCTCTTAGAAGCTTGGGCAGACACTATTGAAGATCTACCAAACAATCAATCTTTTACCCTCCTTTTTTGTCAGTACAGCCTGCCTCCCACTATGCAGCAGGAAAATGACAAATACTCTCTTTCTAGCTCTTATCTCACATTTTCTGCTCCATAGTGGACCATAGTCAGTCAGTCAGTCAGTCAGTCAGTCAGTCATCCATAAATTCACTCATTATCCATACATTACAGGGCCTACTATATGTCAGGGAGCTCTTCTAGTTACCTAGGATACCACATTAAGTTTCCTGACCTCCTGGAACATACATGCTAGTAGGGGAGAAGGAGAATAAACCATAAAGATAAAAACTAGTATGACATTGTTGTGGCCAACAAAATCTGAAAGCAAGTGCGTTTAGTACTGCTGAGAGAGATTTTTCTCCCTGCTAGAGACCAAGCCTTCAAAATTCTGGTTTCAGGTTGATTGAATTCACAATAGAGTGCTATTTATAATATATTACAACCTTTCTTTAATAGCAATAACCATTTATTAATAAAGTAAATCCCAGGTAATAGCTGGCAAGGAACATTTTTCTGAGATTTTCTTCTCCCTTTTTTTTTCTTCTCCACCCCCCACCCTTGCCTTTTATTAAGCTGTTCCAGGTTCACAGCAAAATTCAGGGGAGGATACAGAGACTCTCCATATACCCCTTGCCCCCACACATGCATAGCCTCTCTAACAATATCCCCCCAATGCCTTTGTTATAACTGATGAATGTAGACTGACACAAAACAATCACCCAAAGTCCATAGTTTACATTACAATACACTCTTGGTTTTGTACAGTTTATGGGTTTAGGAAAAATGTATAATGAATGACATGTATTATTATTATGATATCACACAGAGTATTTTCGCTGCCCCTCAAATCCCCTGTGCTCAACCTGTTCATCTCCTCTCCCCTCCACCCCTAGCAACCTATGATACCTTCCATAGTTTTGCCTTTTCAAGAACATCACATAGTTGGAATCATCCAGTACGTATAGCCTTTTAGATTGACTTCTTTCACTCGGTAATATTCACTTAAATTTCCTCCATGTCTTTTCATGGTTTCATAGCTCACTTCTTTTGAGCACGAAATAACAGGCCATTATCTGGATGTACCACAGATTATTTAGACATTCACCTACCACAGGACAACTCGGTTGCTTCCAAATTTTGACAGTTATGAATAAAGCTGCTATAAACATCAATGTACAGGTTTTGTGTAGACATAAATTTTCAATTCCTTTGGGTAAATATCAAGAAACACGAATGCTGGATGACATATTAATAGATGTTCAGTTTTGTAAGAAACCACCAAACTCTCTTCCAAAGTGGCTGTACCATTTTGTATTTCCACCAGCAAGGAATGAGTTCCTGTTGCTCCACATCCCTACTAGCATTTGGTATTGTAAGTGTTCTGGATTTTGGCCATTTTAATAGGTGTTTAGTGATAGCTCATGGTTTTAATTTGCATTCCCCTTTATAGTATTAAAGGGATTTTGTTCTTTGTTTCCCTTCAATATTGTGTTGGCTATTCTAGGTCTGTACCTCTCCATCTTTATGCTTTTTTATTGGCCTGTATAGTGCTTTGTACATTGTAAGCATATACGTGCTTGGATCATGATGCATGGTTTATATGATGACCCACCGATATAGGCAATAATGTTTAAGTACTTACTCAGTGAAGGATTAAAAATGCATATTATGTATATATACTGCAGCTAAATACCAAATTAGATATCCATATATATGTGCATATATACATAGAGAAATACATGAATATACACCATGCTAATAAGTCTTTATTTGCAAATTAAAAATTGTGTTAATGGAATGTGCTTAGAGTAAATTTGGAGTAAACTTTACTAGTAATCTTTGGAATCTACTTTTGTGTTAGCTATCACCTTTAGTCTCTATCTGCACATATTATTGGATATTGACATCTAGTAAACTATTTCACTTTTTACTTTGATAACCAAAAATATTCTTTTTTAATAAAAACTGTAAAATTACTTTGTCAATATATTGGAGGCACTGTATAATTTAAAAGTGGCTCAGACTACATTTCTTCAACTGATCTTGAGCTTTCTAAAACACTAAGGTATTTTTAGAAACTGTTGTTAGTTACTCATTACCAGTAGGGTAGTCCAATTCCTCCACTTTACTTTTTTAAAAATTTATTTATTTAGGGGCACCTGGCTCAGTCAGTGAAGTGTCCGACTTCAGCTCAGGTCATAATCTTGTGGTCCATGAGCTTGAGCCCCGTGTCAGGCTCTGTGCTGACAGCTCAGACCCTAGAGCCTGCTTCAGATTCTGTCTCCCTCTCTCTCTCTGCCCCTCCCCAACTTATGCTCTCTCTCTCTCAAAAATGAATAAACGTTAAAAAATTTTAATTTTTTTTTATTTAGATTTGAGTTAGTTAACATACAGTGTAGTATTGGTTTCAGGAGTAGAACCCAGTGATTCATCACTTGCATATAACACACCCAAGTGCCCTCCTTAATGCCCATCACCCATTTAACCCATCCTCCCACCTACCACCCCTCCAGCAGGGGTGTCTTTCTCTGTCTGACTTATTACGCTTAGTATAATGCACTCTAGTTCCATTCACATTGTTGCAAATGGTAAGATTTCAATCTTTTTGATCGCTGACTAGTATTCCATTGTGTGTGTGTGTGTGTGTGTGTGTGTGTGTGTATTTATATACGACATCTTCTTTATCCATTCATAAGTAGATGGACATTTGGACTCTTACCATAATTTGACTACTGTAGATAGTGCTGCTATAAACATTGGGGTGCATGTGCCCCTTCAAATCAGCATTTTTGTATCTTTTGGCTAAATACCTAGTAGTGCAATTGCTGGGTTGTAGGGTAGTTCTATTTTTAAGTTTTTGAGGGGCTTTTCAAACTTACCTGAACCGAGGCTTCATCTTTAATTCAATCTTATTTTGCATTACTTTACTATGTGCAAACTCTGGTCCAGAGAGACTCCTCAAAGTTCAATGAACATATATTCATATTTTATCTTTTACTTTTGTTAAGGTGACTTTCTTCCACTTCTTTCATTATTTACACCCCAAATGTCATTCCAGGTACAAATCAAATATTTTGCCTCCAAGAAGCCTTTCTCACACACTTTAATGATATTAGCTGCTTTGCTTGTAAAAAAATAGGTTCTTTCATATTCAGAAAATTCAGTATCATATTAAAAGGGCTTACATCTCATGAGACTTTAGATATGCCTAAAGAAGAATTTGACTTTGGGCTGATTATGCACTATTATAGGGGTACTGTGGATCTTCAATCCCTGGCTAACTCTGAAAATGGAGTATGTCCTAGAAAGTGGAAAGATGATTAGGAAGAGGTATCTGAAAACCTAAACTAGGTGCATAGTGAGCAGTGATCATTCAGCAGACGGCTCTTGAGTGAATAAATAAGAACTACATTAATTGTGGTCTATTCTTACAATTCAGCTATTATATTTTAGTCCATGGAAGAATAAAAAGCAATAAGAAAAGATGGGTTCAAGTTTCTGCTTTTCCTTGCTAAGTTTTTTGGGCCAAGGCAAATTAAATAAACTCTGAGACTTATTTATATTAGTTGTCAAAGATAAATAGTCATTATAAATAAGAAAAAATAATGAAAATAAATTTGTAAAGCTATAAATTACTACAGCAATAAAATTATTATTACTGCAATGCATCCTTTATCTTAAGCATTACGTGGAAACATTAATTGAGAAAACCAAAATCTTTTAAGAAAACCAAATATTTTGTTTAAATATTGTCTAAATGAAGGAATTTATTTGCATACTCATTTTGTAAATGGCATTAAAAAAATAAGAATGTGACCTCTTACATCTTTTTTTAAACCATAAGGTAGGCTAGAAGGCCAAGTAGCAGAAGACTGCCTTGGCCTCTTTTAAGAAAGCAGTCAGGGGCGCCTGGTTGGCTCAGTCGGTTGAGTGTCGTATTTTGGCTCAGGTCATGATCTCTCAGTTTGTGACTTTGAGCCCCACATCGGGCTGACAGCTCAGAGCCTGAAGCCTGCTTCAGATTCTGTGTCTCCCTCTCCTCTTCCCCTCCCATGCTCATGCTCTTTCTCTCTCTGTCTCTCAATAATAAATAAACATTAAAAACAAAACAAAACAAAACAAAAAATAAAGCAGTCAGACCTAAAAGGAAAAGGAGAGAGAATTTAGGAAATTCTCTGACAGCATTGCTTAAGATGACTGTCATGAAGCTGGTTCTGGTATTATTTGACACAGGAAAGGAAGGCAATTCTACTTTAAAGTTGTTTAAAATTATGCAACAGCAACATAAGACAAAAACAATACAAACAGCAAGTATTTACTGTATGCTAGGAAATGTATCACATGCTTTACCTTTATTTTTACTCATTTCTTCCCCACCAAACTCTATGAGATAAACATTGCTGTTCCCATCTTACAGATAATTAACTTGTTCTTAGAGTTAAGATCACACAACTTATGTGTGATGGTGGAACTGGGATTTTAAACCTGAAATTATCTGATGCTACAGAATACATGTTACAAATATTATAGCAATATTGAGAGAGAAATATCTAGTTCAAAGGCCGAAAGAGTTTTATAGCTGCAGCCATAAACTACTCCTTAGCTTTGGCTTGCAAAGCTAAAAGAAATGCTTTAGTTTTAATAAGGTGATAAGTTTTTTAAGAGAGAGAGAAAAAGCTGGAGGAAAAAAAGAGCTTTCAAAATACCAAAGCTGAACGTGGTTGGCTCAGGGCCATGGAGGCCTATGACCCAAGGATTTTGATGGTTAAAAGAGTTCTATGGATAATAGGCTACCCCAAGTTTTTTAGTTAAGTAACTATTAAGAGTAGGTTTCTTATAAGCTGAGCTAGTTAGCCCATGTGCCCAGATACTAGTGACGTTAATATCTTACTTCAATTGATTTTTCTTCTATGGCTATGTTTAGGTGGCAATTATAAAGACTATTTACTAAGCCCTTGTTTTGTGCCTGATATTGTTTTAAATGCTATACATTTTATCCTAACAATAACTCTTCAAGGTAGATACAGTACTTCTCTTCTCATTCCCGTTTTAAGGATGGGGAAATTGTCACGATACAATTCCAGGCAGATTGATGGTGGAGCCTACATTTCACCATTATATTATACAGATGTTGTAGTAAACTAGTACCTACAATAACTCAGTAAGTGCTATTTTATTCATAATAATTCTGTTATTTAATCAAAACTCTATTTTTCTAAAGTTGTTTGTCTTAATTGTCAGTGAACAGATTTAGTGATTAGTAGTGTTCGCTATAATGTTATTTACTGACAACTAATTGGAATCAGTGAGGATAGCCATATTACAGCTTGTTCTTTAGAGAATGTGTTGTTGAATCACTATATTGTACATCTGAAACTAATATAACGCTGTGTGGTAACTATCCTGGAATTAAAATTTTAAAAGAAAATAAGACTATTAAAAAAAGAAGTTAAATCTATATAATGATCTCGTATTTTCTAGAATCTATGATTTGATGTCACATAAGTGAAAGGTAAAGCTAGAGGATTTTAGGATAGCTGCTGATTTATTGAGCTGTTCATGTTTTAATAGTCAGAAGACATATTATGAATAGAGACTTGACAAGGCAATTTTTTTGGCTTTGTATTACTGCTCCAAAGTGATATATAATAAGTTCATACTATGCAGTACTTAAAATCAAGATAGTATTTATTATTATGTGTGACACAGGTTGATTACTTCTGAAATGTTGTATCTATTTTGAAATTTGATGTAACAGATTATGTTAAGAATGCAAAAATTTTATATTAGATCAATAATATAATTTTACTTAGTTAATAAACCTAAAATATTTCTTTCTTTTTTAAAATTTTTTTAACGTTTTATTTATTTTTGAGACAGAGAGAGACAGAGCATGAATGGGGGAGGGGCAGAGAGAGAGGGAGACACAGAATCAGAGGCAGGCTCCAGGCTCTGAGCCATCAGCCCAGAGCCCAAAGTGGGGCTCGAACTCACGGACCGCGAGATCGTGACCTGAGCTGAAGTCGGACGCTTAACCGACTGAGCCACCCAGGCGCCCCAATTTCTTTCTTAATCATATTGACTAGAACCTTTTGTGACCAGATTCTATAATGAAGTAAAGAAAATTCAGGCTTTCTAAGAACTTTGAATCCTGGAAAATAGTTTTAAATTAGATATATTGAAATCATTATTTCAAAACCAAATTAAAATTTACCAAAATGAACTTGCATATGTTAATGGATTTAAATGACTGGACTCTAATAATGCCATGTACCTGGATAAAAAGTGAAAGAGAATCATTTTTAAGCTTTTGTTTGTCTGTAGAGCACCACCTGGATCGTTGAGTTTTTCACATTCAATCAAGTATTGATTTTGCATCTATAAAAGTATTGTACTAGTGAGCAATAAAACTTTTTCAAGAAAAACTTAATGCTTATAATGAAGTATGAGTTAATGTGTGGACTTCTGAGGTTTACTATACTTTGGGGAAATTAAAAAAATATGATATCTAAATAAAACATATTTTATACTAATATACTAAAACATTTTAGAAGATATTTCAAAATCTCTATGGTATATGAAGAGTTTGAAAAATTATACTTTATTATTACAAGATATAGATATTTTTAAATGCTTATTTTTTTCAGTTAATAACTGTACCGCAGTTCTTGTTGAAATCATGATATTGAAGGTAATAGATGGGTGTGTCAAGTTAACAAATGTAAAAATTCATCATTAATAAATGTGAACTGTTATCTATTCAACAGAAATAGGGTCGAGGGGCGCCTGGGTGGCTCAGTCGGTTGAGCATCCTACTTCAGCTCAGATCCTGATTTCACAGCTCATGGGTTCGAGCCCCGCATCGGGCTCTGTGCTGACAGCTCAGAGCCTGGAGCCTGCTTCAGATTCTGTTCTGCTCATGCTCTCTCTCTCTCTCTCTCTCTCTCTCTCTCTCTCTCTCTCAAAAATCAATAAACATTAAAAAAAAGAAAAGAAAAATAAAGAAATAGTGTCCAAAGCATGGTTTTGACAGTTTTGATAATAATATTATCTAAAAGTCTGTTATTTTAAAAAGTTTCCTTTAAAAGTTAAGGTGACCTGTAACATCTATTATATCAGTGACAAAAGGCCAAAATACACTACTTTGATATATAAATCCAACTTTTTGCAATTAGCCTAAAAGTTCTTTTAGAACTAAATGATCAAACAATTCAATATATTCACGGGAAGTGAGGAAAGTAGAACATGGAGTCACAGAATTATAATTAAAATAAAAATTGATGCCGTTAATTTCAGAAATGATTTAATTTGGTTTATATCAAAAGAAGACATTTAAAGAAAGAAAAACTTCCAATACACACTTTCAGGCAGTTCTGGCTGCTGGCAGCCTACCCCTTATCTAAAAAAGAATGCTTGTTGGCATTATGTTCCATCAATTCGTTTGTGATTTCTAAATTAATTCTGAAGGAAACCACAACTTACTTGAAGATCCCGCTGAGTGTCTGTGTGCCTGATTTTTTTTTTCTCTCTTTACAGACAAAGCACTTCCACTGGTCATGGAAAAAAGGTCTAAATCCGTGTCTTCTCTGCTTACAAGTCTTGCCTGGGAGCAATGGGAGAGAATGTATACAATCATGAAACAAAATATGGCATTTTCTGAATGCAGCTCACATTACCCCAAATAAACAAACAGGCTCTGTCAAACAACCTTCTTCAAAATGATACCACAATCCTTTACTGGTGCCCAGGCAGAACAAATGCACTATGTCAAAGCATTTCTTGCAAATAAGAGCCGATTTTAAAATTGAGGTTTGCTATTTGAGTCTGTACAACAAAAGAAAACATTTTAGTACAGTAATTTTGATGAAAATCAATCTTAAAGGCAACTGGTGAAACTTGAAACAGCTTAACATCACTTATTTACCAAGTATATTATTTAATTCTTAATTGAATGTTAGAAATGTCATATTGGATTATTTTCTGCAATATTTGTATTTCACCAGTTATAAGTATTAGTCTTCTCAACAATATTCCTCAAAATGCCTTTCATTCCATAGTTGTATACTACAAAGTCATAAAAGATCTCTGCCTTCTCGTTAAAACTATTACTAATATAAAAATATTATGCAGTAAGTCTAATTTAAGGGTAATGGTTAATATATAGAAATTTCAAGATATATTATTTTAAGGACATAGAATTAAATAATTTATTTCATCTAAAATTACCATTGGAACTTTTATTACTACCTTGGACTGAACCTAACAGTTGAAAGAATCACTTCTTGCCTATAGAATATTATTTTACATAATGTCTAATATTATTAAGTACAGATTTATCAGGATACAGCCCTGAAGTAAGGGAAAATGCCATGATGGAAAGGAAAGCAGCCTCAAAATAACTAGGATTTAACCCAAACCACAAGATGCTTGAACTCCTATGAGAAAGCATTGTCCTTAATGTTTGATGTGAGACAAATTTAAATAGAGCAAAATAATACCATAAAACCATCACTGTGCTTAAAAAGCTATCCTCATATAATGGGCTACAAAATCTCATGAAAATAGAATCTAAAGATCATTCTCTATCTTTGCACTTTTCCTTTACATACCCCTCCCAACTTCTTCGCACTCTCATGTGCATGAATAGACACCATTCTATGTCAGTCACTTTTTGATGTACCCGGCTAAGTGATACAATTGCATTGTCAAAAGACCACAGTAGAAAACTGTTGAAAAATGAAATAAATAACAACTGGCTTCTAATTTATACCTGTGATTGGTATGAAAAATATTATACATTCTTTCTAAATTTATTTCAATTAGTGTACAAAAGTATGTATCTAATATTTCCATTAGTATAGCTCCATCAGTACTAAGACTTAGAAAGAACCAGTCATAGGGCACCTGGGTGGCTCTGTCAGTTAAGTGGCTGCCTTCAGCTCCGGTCATGATTTCCCAGTTTGTGGGTTCGAGATCCACATCATCAGGCTCTCTGCTGTCTGCATGGAGCCTGCTTTGAATCCTCTGTCCCCCTTTCTCTCTGCCTCTCCCCTACTTGTTCTTTCCCTCTCTTTCTTTCTCTCTCAAAAATAAACAAATAAAACTTTATTAAAAAAAGAACCAGTTAGGAATAAGGGGGAAGTACCAACGCAATACTACAGTTCTGGTGAGATCAGTTAAAAAACAAGGAAAAACACGTTAACCACTTAAGGACCCTCCTGCTAGCTAAGGAGGCTTTAACTACAAGATTCAAGATTTTAAAATCAGGTTTTATTTGCTTCAATTTGATGACATAATTTCACATACCTATTTAGAAAGTAGAAATACCCCCCCACACACACACTAAAAAAATTAAAAAAAAAAAAAGGCTCAGTTGGTTGAGCATCTGACTTCAGCTCAGGTCATGATCTCACGGCTCGTGAGTTCGAGCCCTGTGTCAGGCTTTGTGCTGACAACTCGGAGCCTGGAGCCTGTTTCGGATTCTGTGTCTCCCTCTCTCTTTCTGCCACTCCCCTGATCTCTCTCTCTCTCAAAAATAAATAACATTAAAAAAATTAAAAGAAAAAAGAAATCCCACCCATCCTCCAAATACGATCACGCCCACATGTCAAGAAAATATGTGTGAACACATGCCTTCCATAAATCCCATTACCATCTAACCATTAACACCCAAAAGATTGTTTCTTCCAAAGAAGAAAATAATTAATGTCAGTTACTAACTGGGTCAGATTATAACAAGGAACCAAATTTAGAAGTGAAACTTAACAGGAATACACAATTTCACAATAGTGCCACGTGGCAGCTTAAAATACAAACCCATATGTTTTATAAAGGGGTTAGTGAAAGGTCCAGCAGTGCATCTGAGAGCCACATATGCATTAATATGCAGATTCTCTTTCTGAAAACATTGCCTTTTAAATTGAACATTATTTTTTCCTTTAACTGACCTTTCTTTATTATTTCTCTATTTATTTTCTTCTATATCATGCAGAATGGATATACTTAAAAACTGAATATGACTGCCCATGCTTTTCTTATTCTACAAAAAAAAATGTATACTTAATTCTAAAACACTGTAATATTAGACACTTTGTATGGTTATAACACAATAAACTGTTTTGAGTCAAGGTTAGATAAGAATATTCTTATGTGCAATTCAATGGCAAATATTTTTTAAATAGTAATTTTGCAAAACTCTCATACGTCTTTGTTTTCTGAACTGAGTGCACTTATGTGGCCCCTACCTGCAACATTTGTAACATTTTTTTCTCCATATTTTCACAATAAAATGAGGAGCATGAATATTTGAACATGACTTTAAAAAAAAATTAATGATGTTTACTTTTGAGAGAGAGATAGAGACAGAGCACAAGCAGGAAAGGGGCAGAGAGAGAGGGAGACACAGGCTCCAGGCTCTGAGCTGTCAGCACAGAGTTGGACATGGGGCTCAAACTCAAGAACAGTGAGATCATGACCTGAGCCAAAGTCCAACGCTTAACAGGCTGAGTAACCCAGAAGCTCCTTTTGAACACTACTTCTAAGCATCTGGAGACTGATTCACCTCCAACCCATGCAAATTAATTACAAACAGAGAATCTCTCACATCTAATAAAGAACAGGGAATTCCTCTTTCTTCTTTTTTTCATAAACAATATTTTATTAAATATTTATTTTTAACATAAGTTAAGACATACTAAACTGCACACATAAAAATAAATATTTTTTTCCTTATTATCTAGATGTTAAGTTTATTTATTTATTTTGAGAGAGACAGAGACAGCACAAGTGGGGGAGAGGCAGAGAGAGAGGGAGAGAGAATGCCAAGCAAACTCTGAGTTGTCAATGCAGTCTCACGCGGAGCTTGAACCTGTGAAACCATGAGACCATGACCTGAACCGAAACAAAGAGTCAGAGGCTCAACCTACTGAGCCACCCAGGCACCCCTAGATTTTTTTTTTAAAGAGAAATAAGGGCGCTCAGTCAGTTAAGTGTCTGGCTCTTGATTTTGGCTCAGGTCATGATCTCAGGGTTCATGAGATGGAGCCCACACTATCAGTGCAGAGCCTGCTTGGGATTCTCGTTCTTCTCTCTCTCTGCTCCTCCCCCTGCTAGCTCTCTCTGTCTCTGTCTCTCTCTCTCAAAATAAATAAATAAATATTTTTTTAAATAACATAACAAGAGATACAAAATTTATTTTTTTAAGTTTATTTTGAGAGAGAGATAGCAAATGGGGGAGGGGAAGAGAGAGAGGGGGACAGAATTCTAAGCAGGCTTCACAGTCAGCACAGAGCCCAATGTGGGACTCAAACCCACAAACTGTTAGATTATAACCTGAGCTGATAGCGTCAGCTGCTTAACTGACTAAGCCACCCCAAGAGAAATAAAATATATAAAGCAAAGTTCACTTATAACCTATCTTATAAAAGTATTCAAAAATTTTAGAATATTATTTTCTGCAACTTGCTTATTTTTCACTATTATATTTGTAAGATCTAGATTTGGTTCATTTATTTTACCCCTCCATTTATAGACATTATCATCATTGCACAAACCCCCTTTCTCATATGAGGCAGAGGCCTCATTATATAACATATGTGGGCATGGAAGACACTTTAAATGTTTTATACAGCTATAATTTACATACAATGAAATGCACAGACTTTTTTTTTAATTTTTTTTTTTAATGTTTATTTATTTTTGAGACAGAGAGAGACAGAGCATGAACAGGGGAGGGGCAGAGAGAGAGGGAGACACAGAATCTGAAACAGGCTCCAGGCTCTGAGCTGTCAGCACAGAGCCCGACGCGGGGCTCGAACTCACGGACCATGAGATCATGACCTGAGCCGAAGTCGGACGCTTAACCGACCGAGCCACCCAGGCGCCCCAAAATGCACAGACTTTATTTTTTTTTAATTTTTTCTAAATGTTTTTTTTTTAACGTTTATTTATTTTTGAGACAGAGAGAGACAGAGCATAAGCAGGGGAGGGGCAGAGAGAGAGGGAGACACAGAATCTGAAACAGGCTCCAGGCTCTGAGCTGTCAGCACAGAGCCCGATGCGGGGCTCGAACTCACGGACCGCGAGATCATGACCTGAGCCGAAGTCGGACGCTTAACCGACTGAGCCACCCAGGCGCCCCTAAAATGCACAGACTTTAAACATGAAGCTCAATCATTTTCAAAATTTTTATTTTGAAGTAATTAAAATTCCTACAGAAGTTGTAAAAATTGGTACTGAGAGTTCCCTGTATAACTTCCATCCAGTTTGCCCAATGATATATAAGCAAAGGGGGATTCATAAAACCAGGATATTTACATTGGTACCATACCATTACTAAACCACAGACCTTATTAAGATATTAATATTAATATTATATAGTCACTTTAACAATTTTCCTAGTGATTAACAATGTTTAACATCTTTTCATGTGCTTATTTCTCTCTAAAAAGCCTCTTAGATGAAGTATCTATTCAAGCCCTTTGTTCGTTTTCTAATTACACTGTTCAATTTAACTATTTTTTACAGATGACTACCATGATGGTTAATTTCACGTAATGACTTGACTAGGCCATATAGTACCTAGACATTTGGTTAAACATTACTTCTGAATGTGTCTGTGAGGGTGCTTCTGGATAACGATACCATATGAATGGGTGGACAAAGTATACCAGATGTCCTCTCTGGCATCACCTAATCCACTGAGGGCCTAAATAGGACAGAAAAGCGGAGGAAGGGAGAATTCACTCTCTCTGTTTGACAGATGGAGCTGGACTGTCTGTCTTCTCTTGAGACCGGAACTTACACAATTGGCATTTCTGGTTCTTAGGCCTTTAGACTTGGACTGGATCTGACACTATCAGCCCTTTCAGCCATCAGGCATATAGACTTAGACTAGAACCTATACCATCCTTTCTCCTGGTTCTCAGGCCTTCAGCTCCGACTGGAACTATGCTCCCAGGCTCTCCTGGCTCTCCAGCGTGCAGCCCATGGGACTTCTTAGCCTCTAAAATCAAATGAACTAGTTCCTTGTAATAAATTATATGTAATTTATTATATTATTAAATAATAATATGTATTATTATTATTATAATAAATAATATATACTCTATTATAATAAATAATATATAATCTATTATAATAAATACAGAATATATCTATAAATTCCAGAGGGTCAATGTTGTAAGTTTCAGGCCAAGTCTGAAAGTCTTGAAATCAGGTAGTGTGACACTTCTTATTGTTTTTTTTCAAGATTGCTTTGGCTATTGTAGGTGCTATATACACAGACAAAGAGATTTTAAATATGAATTTACATATTAGATATAGGCAAATATAGATATAGATATGGATATAGGTATCTTATTGATTCTGTTTCTCTGATGACCCCTGACTAATGTAACTAACAAATGGTTCCTTCATACCTCTTTCCAGTAATTTATCCTCAGAAGCAGCATCTGTTCTGATTTCTTTCACCATGGACACCTTAGTTTTCTCTGCTCTTGAACTTAATATAAATACAATCATACAGTATATACTCTTAACGTGTCTGGCTTTTTTCACTCACTATATTGTTTTCGGTATTCACTTACGTTGCTGCATGTAGCAGGAGATGAAAATACCTTGCTGTTTTCTTTGATAAGTTTTATAATTAAAATTTTTTTAATGTTAATTCATTTTTGAGAAAGGGAGAGAGACAGAGTGCAAGCAGGGAAAGAGCAGAGAGAGAGGGAGACACAGAATTCGAAGCGAGCTCCAGGCTCCAAGCTGTCAGCACAGAGCCCGATGTGGGACTCGAACTCATGAACCGTGAGATCACGACCTGAGCCGAAGTTGGATGCTTAACCAATGGAGCTACCCAGGTGCCCAGAGAAGTTTTATAATTTTAGCATTTACATCTAGGCCCATAATTCACCTCAAATTGGTTTTTAAGGTGTGAAATAGCAATCAAGATTCATTTTTCCCTGTAGATATACAGGGGTCCAGCACTATTTGTTGAAAAAAATATTATTTCTTCCCTCTGTTAATTGCTTTAGTACCTTTAAGCAAAATCAACTAACCTTGTAAGTGTGGTATTTTCGGGACTATTATTTTCTACTAATTGATTTTTCTGTCTTTATTCACATAACATATAGTCTTGATTACTGGGACTTTATAGAAAGTCTTGAGATCAGGTACTGTGAGTCTTATTTTTCAAGATTGTATTGACTATTGTAGGTCTTTCGCATTTCCACATTTTATAATTTGTCCATTTCTACTAAAAATCTTTCTAAGAGTCTACTGAATTTATAGAGCATTGAGAATTGACATCTTACAATTTGAATCTATGCATGAGTGTGGTATATTTTTTTGAAATTTTTAAAGCAATATTTGGTGGTTACCATTATAGGATCTTTGAACATCTTAATGTTAACATTTATTCTTAAATATTTTATGTTTTTACATTGTGGTAAATAGAATATATTTTTTTAATTTTTAAAATCTTTGTTTTAAGAGTGAGAGAGAGCACAAGTCAGGGTTGGGGTAGAGAGAGAGGGAGAGAGAGAATTCCAAGCAGGCTCTGTGCTGTCAGCTTACAGTCCAACATGGGGCTCAAACTCACAAACCATGAGATCGTGACCTGAGCCGAAATCAAGAGTTGGACGCTTAACTGACTGAGCCACCCAGGCATCCCGGTAAATAGACTATTTTTAAGTTAAGTTTTCTAAAGTTTGCTGCTAATATCTGATAGAGCATACAAGGAACTATTTTAATAAATTCTGACAGATTTCTTTACAAAATAACTGTACCAGCTTTTATTTTCATGAGCTGTACATCAGTGTCTCCACATCATTAATAGCACTTTGCATTACCCAATTTTCTAATGTTTGCCATTCTGATGAGGATAGTCATGAAACTTCTTAGCTTTAATTCTTATCTCTCTGGTCATGTAACTGAGCATCTCTTTATGTACATTTATGCATTTAGGCATAAACTCTGTAAACTGTCTATATACACATTTTCTATTGTATGTATATACTTTTTTTCATTAGGTTACCTGACTTTATATTGTTTATTTGCAGAAGCTTACTTTTTATATGGATATTAAGCTATTGTTACTTTTAGGCACTGAAAATAGTTTGCTCATATCTGTAATCTGTCTGTTAACTTTTTCCATAAAATCTTTCATAGGAAGTAATATTTAATTTAACACAAGTCAATCAATTTTATTTGCCATATAATTTGTATCATTTGTATCTTTTAAAAGAGTCTTTATTTACTGATAAGTTGCAAATATATTCTTAATTATTTTATTTGGTCAGTTTTATAACTTCACTTTTCACATTTGAGACTTCAAATCTTCTAAATTCCATTTGAATATGGTTTATGTTCAGTGCTATTTCTTAATGCTAGTTTACTGAATTCTGTGTACTAAAAATTTTGAACTTTCTCATCTTTATCATATATTTTTCTTTACAGTCACAGGTCTACTTCTAAACTATTTATATCCATTGGTATATTTGTACCATAAAGTTTAGTTTTATATTAAGTCTTTATATCTTGTGATACAAGTTAGCTTTTCTTTTTCAAAGTTGATTTATATAACATTGGGCTCTTATTCATCAATACATATTTTAGAATGAGATTCTTCAGGGGCATCTGGGTGGCTCAGTTGGTTGAGTGACCAGCTTTAGCTCAAGTCATGATATCCTAGTTGATAAGTTTGAGCCCTGTGTCACTATCTGTGCTGACAGCTCAGAGCCTGGAGCCTGCTGCGGATTCTGTGTTTCCCTCTCGCTCTCTGCCCTCCCTGCTCATGCTCTGTCTCCCTCTCTGTCTCAAAAGTAAATAAACATTAGGGAAAAAAATCTGTAGAATGAGATTTTTCAGGTTCCTAAAACAAGCAGCTCTACAGATTTGCAAATTGATAGATTTGCAATTTTATAGATTTATTTGGAGACAGTTGACACATTTTAGATGCTAAGTTGTTGCATCTATGGATGATAAACTTGGTAAGTATACTGGGTATTATCATATCTCACATGTAACAACTGAGTCAGATTCTTCCAGTTGCTGAGAAAGTTGAAGCCTATGGGCTCTTAGCTGAATACGTCTCTGGAAATTGTCCTTAGCTAAAGATGGTTGCCCTGCCTAAGCCAAAGCCTCTTCTGAGGAGATGCAGTAGCGTAAAAGCCTGATCTTCTTACCTCATATGCTAACACAATTTAAAAGGGCCTTCTTACCACTGGGGCTCCCTTCTCCAGCTGCAACTCTATTGCATTTTATCTTTTCCCTCTGCTCAATCCTGTTTCTTTCACCACTCAAGGGAGTCGTTTCTGAAAGCCTTCCCCAACGAATGTCCTACACTCAAATACAAGAATCTCAGAATATGTTTTCTGGGGGAACTAAGACCACCTTCTGCAGAAAAATCCTGGAGTTTTGGGGGAATAAACTTAATTAGCAATTGTCTGAATCTATGACATGCCTTCTGATATGTATTTGGAAATAAGTAAAGTGACATCTTGTTTTCATTTTTCTCAGTCCTGTCTGCCACATAAAATGCTTTGATCTTGTTTAGAAGACAGAGATGTTACTTATTAGCTTCCTCAAAACCCAGAATTCGAGTATTGGATTATATCTCATTATTTCTCCTGAAAGTTAGTGAAGAGTATTTTGGATAATATTTATATCAATCTTTATTATTAAGAAGTAATTCCACTGTCTTTTGGTATGAATTAGTTCTGCTATAATGTCAGCTGTCAATCTAATTACTATTCCTTTGTAGATCATCTTTCAATTCACTAAGTCTCTCTTTTATGGTGTCCAGTGCAGAGTTTATTTCAATGGTAATATTTTATATATTCAGAATTTATAGTAGGCTTATTTGCTGATTTTTTCTAATTAAAATTTGATCACTTTGTTTCATGATTTTCTGTCCTTCTATTATGAGTGTTTTCCTTATGTCTTAAGGATCTTATAGTGGTAGCCATTGCTGATTTGTTTTTTAATTTTCTTCTTAGTTATGGTCTGGTCCCAGTTGTGCAATTATCGGAACGTTCCCCAGTATGTTCCCAAGACTCTGCAAGAGTCTTTCTGCTCTGGGCCTTCAATTAGTCCAGTATCCTTTTGACGTAAGTCCTTAGTTAACCCTTCTCCTATCTCTGTTTACAAAAAAACAAAAACAAACAAAAGCTGTGTTTCTTATATACTACCATTTACCTTGTTTTGTGTTCACCTGTACCTCTTCAATATCAGAAAAGCATTTATCATTGATATGTATTTGTGACATATTTGAACATAGTGCAATACAGTGGGATATAGGAGGAGAGAGATTAATGTCAGAGCATTACTCTCATAGAACCATTTTGATTAGTGATCTACCCAGTCTGTTTTCATTCATTTTAGGAAGTATAATGGTTAAATATAAAATCACTTTCTTTATCATGGCATTCTTCCTCCCAAGTGGCAACTCAACAATCTGTGCGTAATTGTTAGTAATACGCATGGTGCTCATAGCTTGAAGTATCAATTTTCCTAGGGCAATCAACATGCCACTGTGCCAGAGGAGTCTCTATTAAAATGCAAGAAAATATTTGCTTAATGATTATTTTAAATTTATATATAGATTCTATAAATATTTTCATAAACACATTAATTTTAGCTATTGCCCTAATTTTGCTCCCTTGTCAGGAAAACTCCTTGAATGAGTTGCTCATAAGAATGGTGAATATAACTGCTCTTGATACCATCATACTAGGTTCCATTAGAAAGTGCATTATCTTTTTATGCTAAGTGCTACTTGGCAAGCTAAATTATATTTAGTTTTTTTGGTGAATGTAGAATCTGTGCAAGGAGTATTAATAGGTTGCTATAAATGAAAGGTGTCATAAAGTTAGGGTCACCTGATGCATCCATTTTCACCTGCCAAAGAGACCGCACACTTCTGTCATTGGTTAGGGTACCCTCTTCTCTGGAAACTTTTGGAAACATACTGACAATTGCTTGTTTTGTGGGCTCCATTTCTCTAGACTCCATATTTGCCATTCTCCTTCTGTTAACATAGTCTTCCTTCTGATAGCGTATAGCCCAATTGACTTTTGCAATGCACATATAGTTATACTGTCTAGAGTCTTACACTCTGGTCACCATGTTTAAAACTTGGTTGTTCCTAAAGTTCCAATACCTTTTATTTCATTACTTAGAGTGGTTGAGTCACAATTACTTGTTAATTTTTATCTGGTTTGATTTTCCAACTTGTGAGGGCACTTTTATGTTTCCCTCAGTATCCTATTCTTTTAAAATATTCAAGTAAATAAGTTCATTATGTAATTCCTATTCATAGTAATATTATTTTAAATGTGGCAGTATGCTAATATTTTAAAATCTGTCATATAGAATCAATATTTTAAAAAATATCAGATTTGAAAGTTATATTACAAGTCAAGAAAACATATTATTACAGGTTATTATTTTAATATACAATATTTTGAGATCACCCCAAATAGATAGAGTTGTGATATTTTCATAATTTACACTAATTATGGACGTATTTTAAAGTGCCATTTACTAAGGATTAGTGTCTACAACATTTTTTTGTAACTTTAAACACATTTCTTACCACAAGCTGAACTCTTCCACCGTTAAGTATATCTGGATCTAACTCAGGCAAGAAGTGTTTGCTGCAGAGTGACAAAAACAAAAGTCATATTATTATATAAATGTAGAGGAAGAATATTAAAGAAATGCCCAGTGAAAAGTTTGGGAGGAATCAGTAATTTACAAAGTGGAAATAATAGTTTTATTAAATTGGGCTATATGCAAACATATATACAAATGTATCTTTCCATTGTCATTTGAAAATTCAATTTGACATAAAATTTAAATTTCTAAACACCACTTTAATGCCACTCTTCTTTGCCAAACACAAATAGGTATAAAGGGCAAAAATTTGAAAGTACCAATGATAGTTAATAAATTATAGAACATATAAATATTTTATTTACTTTTACTTATATATCTTACTTGTGTTATGAGAAAGGCAAAGGTTCTTATTTTTAAAATATCTGTAATGTTGGGGCGCCTGGGTGGCGCAGTCAGTTAAGCATCCGACTTCAGCCAGGTCATGATCTCGCGGTCCCTGAGTTTGAGCCCCGCGTCAGGCACTGGGCTGATGGCTCAGAGCCTGGAGCCTGTTTCCGATTCTGTGTCTCCCTCTCTCTCTGCCCCTCCCCTGTTCATGCTCTGTCTCTCTCTGTCCCAAAAATAAATAAACGTTGACAAAAAAAATAAAATAAAATATCTGTAATGTGTTTAAAGCATTATACTAATGCTCACAATTCATTTCTGTTTAAAACTAGAATATTGACATTTGGCTTTTCAAGAACTTCTGTTCTTGAAAACAATTTCTCTCAGAGTATCTACTTATTCCTTTATATATTTTCAAGAGAGAAAAGCTATGAACAATTTCCTGTTATATCATGTTTTTAAATATAGCTTATTTAGGGGTAAAGGATATTGTTAAGTGTTTAAATATGTCTAAAATATATCCTGAAACATTTTGCTTATATTTTTCACCTTATCTATCCTAATACTTTAAAAATCTCTGAATAAGACCTCTTATATCTGATTAAGATCGATGATAAACTATAAGTTACACTATATTTGTTTATAGTTTTAAGGATGCCATCTTATGAATTACATTAAATTGATTAACACCAACATAAAAGAAATTGTGCTTGCATTAATTATAATACTTAATGTTCTCAAATGTTGATTGCTTTTTTCCTATTTTCTTTGCTCACAATGAAATAGGACAAAATAATCCAGATTATAAAATATTGTTTTAATTTCACTTTCATTCTTCACTCCCTTTTCCATATTTTTAAAGGAATTATATGGATAGAATTGACCACATGTGAATATTTCAATTTATATATATTACAAAAAGATTTCATTTTTTTACATATTTTAACTTGCTTCTAAATTAAGGGTAAACCCTCATAATTGTAGGATTTTGTTTGTCTTTTGTTAGTCATTTAAATAGTTACTATAATGCCTGGAAACATTTCCAAAGTGTCAGCTACATTTAGATTCAATATCGATTTATATATTTAGTAAGTGTTTATAATAGCACTTTTTAAATTCTTTTTCTGGACACATGTAGTTAAACAAAAGTCTTGAAAATATTTTCCAAAATATTACGTCTGGACTTTTATTATTTTCCTATAACTTTTGGTTCAGTGGTTTATACTAAATTGCTATGAGCTGAATTTTGTTTCATCAGAATTCATATGTTGAAGTACTAACCCTCAACATTTCATAATGTGATATATGTGGAGATAGAGCCTTGAAAGAGGTAATTACAGTAAAATGAGTTCATATTGGTAGGCTCCAATCCCATATTACCAGTGTCCTTATAAAAACAGGAGATTAAAACACAAAGAGAATGAAGGATGATGATGTGAGGGCACAGTGAGAAGGTGGCCATCTACAAACCATGAAGACTAACCTTCAAAGAAACCAAACTTGTTGACTCCTTAATCTTGAACTTATAGCCTCCAGAACTGTGAGAAAGTAAATCTCTGCTGTTTAAGCCACACAATTTATGGTATTTCGTTACAAAGGTCCTAGCAAACTAATATGTACATTAATGTAACAAAAATTAATTAATTACCTATTAGATTCAAGGTATCTTGTTTATTGTTAAAGGATGTGTTTATTGAGAATATATATTGATATTCTCTACCTTGTGAGCTCACCTCTATCCTGTGAGATAGATAGATAACATATTATCTAGTATAAAAGAGGAAACTGTAGCATGGAGACATCCTTGAAAATTAGTTATATAACTGGTAAAGCAGCAGCAGCAGTGTTGAACTATAATTTTAACTGCCAAACATAAAAAGGACACAAAATAAAATACTACCTCCAATACATATGATATTTAAACAGTTAATGGATACCATGCATTTAACTTTATATAGTAGAATCATTTGTGTGGTTCATCTCTTAGTTTTAAGCATTACAGAAACAGAGTTCTCAAACATTTTAGGGTAAAAAATATAAAAAGTGATTAAATCTATTCTATGTAAGAGGCCTTTTACAACCTGGCAACGTGATGTATTGGCCTTTGGCTATAAAGTCATGTTTGTTTTAGCACAATTAACCTAGGTTTCACTTTTCAAGATGTGTTTACAATACAAAAATCTAATTTAAAGGAAATGACCTCACCATTTCATATTTCTGGAACTAGTTGTTTCATGAATCCCAACCTGTGTGTGAAGCCATTGGTATGTGTATTCTTTACTCCTTTCTAATTTTTCATTTGCAGTGGCATCCTTGTAGATAAATTCTTCTTCCTTACCTGGGGAAAAATATGGAAATTTTATTTGTTATTTAAAGAGATCAAATTTTGGCCAAGTAGTTCAGTCTAGGCAAACAATTTTATCAAAAGAAAGAAAGGGAAAAAAAAAAGACTAATTCATGGGAGTCAGGTCATGTGTAAGAAAAATGTCAGTCACTTCAGTAATTTTCCTGCTTGAGTTTCAAACCCATCTATCTTAAAAAAAAAAAAAAAAAAGAAAATGTTTCATTGTAGCCAACATTTTATAGGACTTGGTTTTTAGTTTTTACATGAAAAATACAAAGATCAAATTTGGTAGAGTACAATTCTAGTATGAAAAGAATATCTGTCCATTATGATGTTTTTTCAGGCTGATTTTAAAGTCAATTGTTCTTATACTAACTTTATACATACGTAGAATTCATAAATTATATTGAGGGTATTTGAAACAGAGTTTTAATTTTGCATAAAACTCAGCTTGGTTTGTGTAAGCTAATGCAATATTTTAAGCTTGGAATATAATAATATGAGGTTTAGGGAACCTGTGCTTATGCCATAGTAGCTATTTCAAAAAAGGAGGTGGGAAGCATAACAATGTAAATGGATATGGGAATATGCAAGAGGAGAAATTTATATAAGGTAAGAATACAAGGAAACAATGAAAATAGTAAAGGAAAAGAAAAAAGAAAATTAAAAATCCAACCTTTATATTCAAATCTAACATTTATACATTTGTGTTTGTTTTTTTGTTCGTTTGTTTTAGTCTGTGGATGTTACTACTACGTCAATGGTATACATTTCCGAACTACACCAAACACGTGCTGTTTTAGACCCTTCCTCCATAGACTTGATCTTTTTTTGAGCCATTACCATATTTAGGGACTTGTTAGCTTTGTAGTTTGATTGACAGTACACCAGAGAAAGGTACTTCTTAAAAACTAACTCCTGGTAATCAAGCTAACAAGAATTCTATAATTTAAAACCCAGTATTTAAAATTTTATCTTATTAATTCACTGTAGATCTTTGCACACAGAAAGTCGCCTTATATTTATTTGCAAGTTGTTTGGAAAACAAATGAAGCATGACGCAAGGCCAACCACAAATGCTTGATGCATGTGGCACACACACTCATACATACATTTGTCATTCTGTATGTTGAGGATGAAATACCTATCGTGTCTTTTTTCCTTAAAAGTTGCTGTTGAAATTGGTGAAATGACTCTCGTTTTCAATTCAAAAAGATAGGGTGGCCAGTTCTCAGGAAAGCTAAAAATCAAGGTGTTTATTTCTCTAAACTATGTGAACTTAGTGAAGTTAACTTGCTGTTGCTTCTCATGCCACCTTATGTTTCTAAAAGGCCCTATCTCTTGCTTCCTGAGCTTAAGTCAACCCCTCCATGTTTGCTATATTGGAGGAGCAATGGCTTGCCATGAGAGAGCTGACCGTTGAATCCAGGAGGAGACACCATTCTTGTAACTGACCATATAGGTATGTAGAAACTATACGGGAGACTCAAACAAAGGGAACTTTTGGCATTATCACTTCCAGTTACTGTACAGCATTAAGTCTTTTCTCCAGCAGAGTCCAAACCTTTTATCAGCCTTTCTTGGTTAACCAAACCAGATGTTGGGCCCATAAGGGCAGTGATAGAAAGTAGTGAGGACTCAGTGACCACTGATAATCAACTGAACCTATAGCTAGAACCTTATCACTCTTGATATGTGGAGAATCTTTGTGTAACAATTGTACTTTTATTTTTTTATTTTTATTTGCTTTTTTTTAATTGTGCTTTTAGCTAAAATACAAAAAAATGATCTGTGTCTTTCTGTTTTTTTAAATAATGACATATACTTGCAATAGTCACTTTTTAAAGTACTCATTTTGGAAAGTTTTCCTCAGCTCTACAATAACACTCCATAAATCCTAAGTGGTTTTACATCAGACCTCAGCCAAAGTTCTAAACAACAGTCCTGAGTAAAGATGAGAGATTTCACCGTAAGGGCCCAATTCATATTAACCATTTTAACCCTAAGGCATAGATTGGTAGATTGGCGTGTGCTCAGTGTAAGAAACAGAACAAACATATTGGTGAAGTTGGCTGGATGTACTTGAAGATACTGCAATTCATATACTGCAGAAATTGATTTTGTTTTGGTTAAACTATTTCAGGATTACTCCTGTCACTGAGAAGAAGAAAAGACAATTAACTCTTTTAAACTTGCAGAGGAAGTTCTGTTTTTAGCATCTTGCATAAGAAGAATAATGGTGATATGGATAACTTAATGGATGCTTGTCATTAGTCAGGCTGCTCAGTAAAACCTTTCCGTTGTAGAAGAGGCACCATTCTGCCTGCAGAAACTGAAACCTTTTACCTCCTCTCCTTTCCTACTTCTTTGGGTCTTGCTTCATTAATTTGAAGTCTTATTTCCTTTGTATTTTGTTTCATTACACTCTCCTTGTTTTTTCTCTTTTTCTAAACCCCAGTCTCCTTCAAGGGCTCCTCTGCCCTTGCCATCCCTTCCAATCTCAGGATTCTTCTTGGGTTTGATCTTGGCCCCATTTTTTTTTCTTAGGCTATAATTTTCCTGTATGAGGATATTCATCCAAGTTCTTCAATCATTTTCATGATCTCCTTTTGAAACACGTATCCATCCAAAGCTTTGCCATTTAGACATTGCACAGATAATTTAAACTGAGTATGTAAAAAAGCTGAACTCATGTATTATCCCACTTTTTCCAAATTCCCCAAATGGTACCACCATTGTCAATGTATAAATCAGAGACCAGAGTCGTACTGAACCAGCATTCTTCCTCAACCTACAGCTGAATATTTTACCTCTTAAATTCTTTTCAATCTGTCAAATTTCCTGGATTCCTGTTGCTACTATTTTGTATCAGGCTACCATCATTTCTTCTGAATTACTCTAACAGCCTTTTCACTGGTCTTTTGTTTGTTTGTTTGTTTTGGTCTTGCTCCCATGTACCTATCTCCATACTGCAAATGGCCATGCTAAAGCATAAATCTAATTTTGCTGCTTCATAGGTTAAACTCCTGATTCTCCATTGCCCTTGGATTAAGTTCATTTTTTTATTTTTATTTTTTGCATGGCATACAAGCCATGCATATACCTTCAGACACATGTTAGATTCTTGCCTCAATCACTCAAAAATATTATAATTACTCAAAATGGTTTCTTTTGCCTATAGACCTATGCTTCAGATTACCCACTTTGCCAATGTTGTTTTTGATTTGTCTTCAGGTCTCAGTTTGGAAATTATATTCTTTGGGGTAAGTCCTTGATCTGTCAGCACTATATTTCCTATTCAAGTTAACTTGGAAATGTCCTCCAAAGGTTCCTACAAAGACTCCATGATAGCATTTATTATGTTATATTTTCCTTTCCTATTCATGTGTCTGTTTTTCCTACTATATATAAACTCTTTAAGGGGTACATAGTAGGATAGTGCTCAATAAATACCTGTGAAATGAATAATTGTCACAGTTGATTAATGTTCTATAAGTGACCTGAGAAGTGTTGAGCTGGGATTTAGGTTTTTAGCATGTAGATAAACCTGTGCATTGTGGAGGATAACACATTCCTATATATAATTAACTTAATCATTACAGTAGAAACTTCAGCCCCAAAAATCATAATTAGCTTGGGATGAAAGGTGGCAAATTAAAAAGCAAACAAAAACTACTCCATCATATAAGGTTACTTTATAAAATGTCCACAGTGTATGCAGTCCTAGAGGAAATCAGTTCAGCTTTAAAAAGCTCACTAAAATAAATGAAGTCTCTTTTGAAATTAATGGAAATATTATTCTTTTCTTCATGAAAAAAATAAGTGTTCATTAAACCCATATGCTTCAAATAAATGTTTTCTAAATTTTCAGTATATCATAATATCCTACACACAGGGAGATTAAGATTCAATTATCATTTGGGACACACAAAAAAAGATAATTATTTATATTTTAAATACATATGGCAACCTTCCCATGACTATTTTCTTTTCTCCTAATGGCCTTTCTTAGTAATATAATAAAAAAAATATTCTTGGTTTCATGGACAGAGATGAGTTCATCTCTTTAGGAAAAGCTTTTGGAGGACATAGTTACATGATGAGCAAAATGCTACATACAATGGAGCTATTTTTGGTAACTTTGATAAATGGCTGATTCTATGTATCTCATGCTGGAAACAGTAAAAATATGTTTCCATTATAAAGTATAAGTGGTCTGTACATGTTTATTAAAAGAAGTTATTGCATCATACCTCATGAATAAAGCACAAATAAAATTGGAGTTTGGCACTAACAGAATTTTAAATTCATTAACATCTGTATAAATACTTGTTGTTAGGCTGTTTATGGCTTCTTCCTTAACCAATCCAATCTGTTGTTGGAAAGTTGATGGCACTGGCATGAAACCAGTAACTCTAAGAGCCATTTGTGTGTGACAAGCAACATTCCTATTCTTTTATGATATATTTAAATAAATATGTAATTGATCACTAAGGAAAATTATTTCATGAATAAAGAAGAGGATTGTTGTTGCAAAACTTTAAAAACAGAAATTTTGGGAATAGAGCCAAATTTGTATGTAAGGGTCAAAGGCTAACTGCAGCACTAATCACTCCTTTACATATTTCACTATATTTTATGGCAGGGAGGTTAAAAAAAAAAAGTACTAGTATGAAAAATACTTGCTAGTTTCTGACATTTAAATTAATTCTCAAAATTTGTCTGTCTGGGGGTTGGCTGATACGTAAAGTATATGAACGATCTTTATGAGAAAGCAAAGGAAAGTTAGTTACTAAATTATCTTTTAAAATATATAGATTTTGCAGATGCAATTTTCAATATTATAGAAATGCTATATTTAAGTGAATCCCTCTGAAATAACAGAAACATTCACAAAGTGGATGTAGTTGTGCTTATTAACCATTTATAATAGGTCTTCTGTATTCAACTACTATATATTTCTACCAGAAAGGAGATGTTTTGCCATTTATATGTTCAGTTGAATATAATCTCATTAATATCTTTATAGTGGAGTATCAAATATTACAAAACTAGTAGTCCTTCATTTTCTTCTGTGAGAGCAATATAAAGTTATATAGTCATATGTATAGTCACATTAATGTGTAATTTGTCCCCATGTTTGCTGTTAACTAGGGCTGGGACTAGGGTAAGTCAAGTGGGGCAAATGAAATACCTCAGGCACAAAATTTAACGGGGTAACAAAAATCTCAGGAATCAAGGTTAAAAATATTTTCATGTAATATTTTAAATAAAAATTAATGGAAAAATCCCTGATTAACAAAAAAGCTTTAAATGACAGGATCAGTAACAGTGCTGTGCCAAGCTGTATTGGAACCTGAGGTAAAAGGAAAAATAAGTACTCATCCTTCATTGTCATGGCTTTGGCAGATTTACCCATTTCTAAGTAATATTAAGTGTTAACAGGATGTTTTTAGAACTACCCGGTAGCCATTGTCTAAGACTGCTTTCTGTGTTTCCTATGAATCTGGCACACCACTTAATTTTTCATTAGAAGAGGTTCTGGAATTGTGACATTTGAGAAATTGATTATAGAATAAATTAATTCAGTCTATATTGGAGAGGCTACACCTTAGTGATCTATCTGCTAGCATCTATCTTGCATGTTATAAGTTGGCTTTTTCACCTACTAACTGTGTGATGTTGGGCAAATTATCTACCTTCTCTCTTCCTCAGTTTTTTCCTCTTAAAATATATATAATAATATAAAATAACTGGATACATATCATGCCTAACATATAGTAAGGATTTAATTACTGTAGCCATTTTGCTCTTTTTACCCCTAAGTTAAAGGCTATTATGCACAGTCTTAGTGCTACCTCAGTTGCCAAGGGCCAAAACTTAGCTATGTAGGAGGTAAGACTATCTGTAGGAGTCTTCAAATCCAGGCCAAACTAAGTTCCAGGGGGTCACTGGAAAGATTCCAGGATTAACCACAAAACTAGAAAGAACAATTTTCTGGGGGAGTCCAGTGAGTCCTCCTTACCAGAATTCTAAACCTTGTAACAGGTATTTTTCAGTGTATTTTATTTCATAATATATGAGGATTTTAGTGTGTCTTTAAAAAAAAAAAGTTAATTTCCAGAAGATAACAAGGGTACACAGTCCTAATTGATTTCAAGTTATTTCAAATAATTTTTAGCAATTGCTCAGTAATAACCATGAAGGAGGTTCCATTGACATGATTCTCTCCTGTTTCACTCTCTCAATTTAATTACTGTTGGAAAATATCCCCCTATCCAATCTAGACTCCCTCAGGGAGTGTTAATATAGTAGGTCATCCAAACTAGGGTCCACCCAACGGAATAAAGGAGAGGCTGATGATATAAGTAGGTTGGCCCTCAAAATATCATGGCCATAGGGCCACATAAATATTACTTCCACCTGTTTTTTGTTTGTTTGTTTGTATAGTTGGACTTCAGATTCTTGCTGTATCTAAAGCTTCTACTCTGGTAAAAAGACATCTCTAATTCTACTCATTTATGTATATATCTTAATTGAGGGCCAAGTACATGATTAATTTCCTTTACTAGTTTTACTTCAAAAGAAGCCAGTAAATAGTTTTATATTGATACACTAATGATAGAGACTTGATGGACCCAATTAAACATTTTTATATCATTATAATCACTGCTTTTTTATAGCTACAAAACAGAAATACTCATAGTACGTACATTAATACATTCATAATGCATTTCTCATTGACTACTAGTTTTCTGCATGTGATGATTTTTCTACTTGTCAAAAAGAATACAGATATGCTTCCGTTACAGAGCTAACATCACATAAAATATTGAATATATATTAAAATATTGCTTGCATTATAAAAACCAATAAGTAAATATAAGTAAAAATAATTTTCTTTCACAGTTTGAATGAAAAACATATTAGAGACTAATAAACCTGGTCCCAAACTTATTGCTTTCCATAGGTTATAATTTAAACAAATATCTCCATACACTGAAAATTTAAGAGTTTTCTAAGTGTATACTTAATTGATGCAAAATTTTTTCTTTTATCATATTTTGTTTAGAAAGATAGATTTTTATTTTAGCTAGCAGAAGTTCATTCGTAAATGAATAAGGGCCTCTATTCACTGATTTCACTTTTAATTGAAAAGATAGGTGAAAGTATTATTGATCTACTTACCTTGTAGTCAGGAAAAAAGTCAAGATAGGCATTACAAGTCTTCCCTACAAAATTAATTTTTGGCTTTAAGCTACTTATATAAATATTGATATGTGGAAGCTCTTTTCTGAAGAGAAATTGGGGTGGGGTTTGAAGCTGGAAGGGACTTCAATTGATCAAGTCACTTTGTGTATCATAGACATATTATGTAGACATAGATACACTTTGTGTATCATAGACATAGACCATTAGGAAGGAAAGCAAAATATGGAGCACTTCATGAATTTGCGTGTCATCTTGTGTAGGCCATGCTAATCTTCTCTATGTCATTCCAATTTTAGTATATGTGCTGCCATGTGGGCACGGAAAGCTCCTTTTAATCATTTTTATTTTTTTGTGATATATACAATGTGCAGAAAGTATGGCTTTAGCAGGTGTTTATAATTTCAAGGTGTGTAAGTAATTATACATACATAAATATTATATAAATTACATTTTATATAAACTATTTTATATAAAATTTATATTTTACATATATTTTATTTATATATTTATATTTGTATAAATATATAATATAAAAATATAGACACAAAATATATATAAACATAAAATATTTATATTTATATATATTTATAGTTTATATAAAATTATATACTTTAATATATATTAAAATTATTCTATAAATAAAAATATAAATACATATTCCATGTGACCTCCGATCATTTAAAAAAAATAGAACACTGCTTGCATACAAGAAGTCTTGCTCAAAAGTCTCTTCTCTTAGGGTAACACCACTATGCTAAAGTTTATAACCTTGACTTTCTTGATTTCCTTAAAATTTTCACTACCTATGTATAAGCATTATAGTATAGCTTTGCTTGCAACAATTCTGTACGTATTCTTTTGTTTCTTTGCTCAATATTGTTTATGAGATTCATCTGTGTTGCTGTGTATAGGTGCAATTCATTACTTTTCAGTGTCATACTGTTTTCCACTGTATGGATGTATTAGAGTTTATCCATTCCATTGTTGTTAGACACATGGGCTATTTCCAGTTTGGGTTATTAAGAAAAATGCTGCCCTATCCTTGTACAAATTCCTATAGGGCAAGCATCTAAGAATGTATTCAAAAGACTGTATGAAATGGATATCTTCAAGTCAACTACATGTAACATTGTTTTCCAAATGGTTGTATTAAATTATACTTCAATTAGCAAAATATAAGTCCTATTGGTTATGTGTTTTCCAAATTTTATTTTTGTTAGGATTTTTTTTAAACTTTGCAGATTTAATTTGTATTTCTCTGCTACAAAATGAGATTAAACACCTTTTTATATGTTCACAAGTTATTTGGATTTCTTCTTTTGTGAAAAATATGTTAAGGCTTATTTATTTTTTTCTATTAGGCTATTTGTATTTTAATGACTTTTAGGAATTATACACTCTGGATATTATACATTCTGGACCTTTGTTGATTATATGTGTGGCAAATGCCTTCTCCATCTCTGTGGGTTATTGTTTCACTACTATTATGACATTTTGGCTTTATAGAGATTCTTAATTTTAATGTAAATATATTTATCAAGATGACCAGTACTTTTGCATATTGTTAAAGAAATAATTCCATATCCAATGTTATATTCTTCCACATTGTCTTCTGTTAAGTTTTATAATTTTGCTTCTTATATTTAGTTCTTTAAGGTGGGCATAATTAAATTTTTTTTAATGTTTATTTACTTTTGAGACAGAGAGGGAGACACAGAATCCAAAGCAGGCTCCAGGCTCTGAGCTGTCAGCACAGAGCCCGATGCGGGGCTCGAACTCACCAACCATGAGATCATGACCTGACCTGAAGTCGGACGCTTAACCATTGGAGCCACCCAGGCGCCCCAATTAATTTTTAATATAGATAATTTATTAAGATTTATTGGAAAGTCTATCTATTCCTCACTGACTTAGAATGCAATTTGTCTTATAATATCAATTAAGCATATATGCAGGGGTCTCCATCAGTTATTATTTTCTGTACTATTTTACTCTACCCTGTCCTACCCTATCCTAGAATTACCATCTCATCTTACCTCATCTCATCCCATCCATACCGTACCACCCATACCATGCAATACTATTTGCTTCAGCTCTATAATAAGAGCTTATTAATAATAAGTTATGGTGTTTGGCAAGGCCTCTCGATTTAGTCATCTTTGTTGAATGTGTTTTGGCTATTTGAGGATTTTGACTTTCTATACATTTTTAGATTCTGCTTGTCAATGTCCATAAATACCTCTTGGGATTTAATTGAGAGAGCACAGTATCCACTGTTAATTTGGGGAGAATTTAAATCTTTGAAATTGAGTCTTTCAATTCATAGATTTACTTATAGTTTTTCTTTAACATTTTTTGATAGAGTTCTACAATTTCCCTGGTAAGGTCTTGTACCTCTTTTGTGAGACACATTCTTTCTGTGAGGCACATGATTTAAAAAATACTATCACAGTTTGAATTTTTTTTCCATTCTGGTTGCTTGCCTAGAATGTTAGGTTTAATATTAGAGTTAAGGTCAGTCTGGGTATTATATTTTTCTACGAATTGTTCACTTTCTCCAAATTTTCAAATATACTGCCATATGGTTGTTCACAATATTCCCTTACTACTGTTTTAGTTTGTATCATTTGTCATCCATCCCAGTTTTCCTTCTTGATATGGTTGTTTGTGCTTTCTCTTTCATTTTCATAATGAGACTTGCCAGGGGTTAATCAAATTTCTTTCAAAAAATGTATCTTTATCAATTAATTGTTTTACTTTTAAAAATTTTATTAACTATTGCTCTTATACTGCAATACATAGATTTTTTTATTAAGTTACTTTTTAATATTTATGATTTTTGACTCATGAATTTTTCAGATGCTTCTTAATTTTCAAGAAAATAAATACTATCTGGTTATCTTATGGTTCATTTATGGTTTATTACATTTTATTCAGAAAACACACTGCACATGATTTCAATCCTTAAGAAATTTCTGAGACCTAATTTCAGGTCAGTATAAGTTAAAGTTTTGTAAATTTCCTGTATGTGTATGAGGGTAATGTACATTCTCCAGTTGTTGAGTATTTTATATATGTCCTTTAAGCAAATGCTATTAAATTGGTTTATCAAACCATGTCCTTACTGATTTTTTGAGTGCTTGTTCTATAAATTGCTAAAAAAGATATAATAAAATTCTCCCAATATAGTTTAGAATTTTTGACCTCTCTTTGCTACTTCCTTAATATTTGCCTTATATTATTTAAAAATTAATTAATAACATTCATTTTTTAGATCACTTTTAGGTTTAAAACAAAATTTGAAGGTAGAGACATTTTTCCATACACTCCCTTCCCTTACATGTTCAAAGCTTCCCCCATTACCAACATGCTGCCACTCCCCACCACAGTGGTACATTTGTTACAATCTATGAACCTACACTGAAACATCATAGTCACCCAAGGTCCACAGTTTACATTAGGGTGCACTCTTGATGCTGTACTTTCTATGGATTTGGACAAATGTATAATGACTTGTATCCACCATGACGGTATCATGCAGAGTAGTTTTTCACTGCTCTAGAAATCCTCTATGCTCTGCCTCTTTACTCCTTCTCCCCAGTCCCAGCCCCTAGCAATACTGATTTTTTTACTATCTCCATAAGTTTTGCCTTCTCCAGAATGTCACATACTTGGAATCATACATAGTCTTTTCAGGCTGGCTTCTTTCGCTTAGTAATATGCATTTAATGTTCTTCCATGTCTTTTCATGGCTTGGTAGCTCATCTGCTTTCATTGTTGAATACTATTCCATTGTCTGATGTGCTACAGTTTATCCATTTATCTACTGAAGGATGTCTTGGTTGTTTTCAAATTTTGGCAATTATCAATAAAGCTGCTATAAACATCTGTGTGAAGATTTTTGTTTGGACATAAGTTTTCAACTCATTTGGATAAATACCAAAGACTGAGATTGCTGGATCCTCCAGTAAGAATATTTTTAGTCTTATAAGAAAGTTCCAAACTGTCTTCCAAAGTGGCTGAACGATTTTGCACTCCTATCATCAATAAATGAGAGTTCTGTTGCTCCATACCTTGTCGAAATTTGGTGTTGTCATAATTCTGAATTTTGGCCATTCTAACAGGTGTGTAGTGGTATCTTGTTGTAATTTGTATCTCCTTGAAGACATAGGATGTGGTATGTATTTTCATATACTTATTTGCCATCTGTATATCTCTGTTGAAATGTCTGTTAAGGTCATTGGCTCATTTTTTAGAAATTGGGTTGTTTGTTTTCTTCTTATTGAGATTTAAGAGTTCTTTGTATATTTTGGATAGTAATCATTTATTAGATAAATGTTCTGCAATTCTTTTCTCCTCATCTGTGGCTTCTCTTCTCGTTCTCTTGACATTGTCTTCAGCAGAAAACAGGTTTTTGATTTTATTGAAGTCCAGCGTATCAAATCATTTATTTTATGCATTGCACCACTGGTGTTGCTTCTAAAAAGTCATAGCTATGACCAAAGTCATCTAGATATAGATCTTCTCCTATGTTATCTTATAGGAGTCTTAAGAGTTTTGCATTTTACATTTAGCTCTGTGATCTATTTTGAGTTAATATTTGTGAGTGGTATAGGTCTATGTCTAGATTTTTTTTTATGTGGATGTCATCTTCTTCTAGCACCATTTGTTGAAAAGACAGTCTTTGCTCTTTTGTCAAAGATCGACTGACCATATTTGTATGGGTCTATTTCTGGGCTGTCTAAATTCTGCTCCATTGATCTATTTGTTTATTCTTTTGCCAATACCACACTGTGTTGGTTACTGTAGCTTTATAGCAAATCTTGAAAACAAGTATTGTCAGTCCTCCAAATTTGTTCTCCTTTAATATTGTGTTGGCTATTCTGAGTCTTTTACCTTCTCATATACATTTTAGAATCAGTTTGTTAATATCCACAAAATGATTTTCTGGGATTTCACTGAGTCTACAGATCAAATTAAGAGGAACTGAAATCTTGCCAATATTGAGTTCTTCTATGCATGTGCATAGAATATTTAGCAATTTATTGAGATCTTTGATTTATTTCATCAAATTTTTGTAGCTTTTCTCATATAGATCTTATACATATTTTGTATATTTACACCTAACATTTAACTTGGGGGGACAATGTAGACGGTATTGTGTTTTTAACTTCAAATTTCACTTGTTCATTGCTAGTACATAGGAAAGTGATTGACTATTGTATCTTACATCCTGAAACTTTGCTATAATTGTTTATTAGTTCCAGAAGTTTTCTTATGCTTTCAAATTTTCTATATAGATGATCATATTGCTGCAAACAAAAACATTTCATTCTTTCTTCCCACTCTGTATACCTTTTATTTCCTTTTCTTTTCTATTGCATTAGTTAGCACTTCCAGTACAAGGTTGAAAAGAAGTGGTTACAGGCAACATCCTTGTCTTGTACTTGATTTTAGTGGGAAAGCTTTGACTTTCTCACCATTAAGTGTGATGTTAGCTATAGGTTTGTTTGTAGACATTTTTTTACCAATTTGAAGAAGCTCCCCTCTATTCCTAGTTTATTGAATTTTATCAGGAATGGTGGGTTTTGTGAAATGTGTTTTGGCTTCTACAGGTATCATGTGATTTTTCTTTTTTAGCCTGTTGATGTGATGAACACATTGATTTTTCAATGTTTAACTGGCTTTGCATACATGGGATAAATCCCAAAATAGTGTGTATAATTCTCATTATATTGTTGGATTTGATTCACTAATATTTTGTTGAGAATTTTCTGTATCACGTTCATGAAAGATATTGGTCAGTAGTTTTCTTGTAAAGTCTTTGTCTGTCTTTGGGATTAGGGTAATTCTGGCCTTAAAGAATGAATTAGAAGGTATCCTTTCTGCTTTTATCCTTTGAAAGAAATTGTAGTAAATTTGTATAATTTCTTCCTTAAATGTTTGATAGAATTCACCAGGAACCCCTCTGGGCCTGGCACTTTCCATTTTGGAAAGTGATTAATTTTTTATTTAATTTATTCAAGAGATATAGGCTTATTCAGCTTGTCCATTTATTATTATGTAAGTTTTGGCAAATTGTGTTCCAAAGAATTGATCTATTTCATCTAGGTTATTATAGTTATGGGCATGGAGTTATTCATAGCATACCTTTATTTTTCTTTTACTGTCCATGGAATTAGAGTGATGTCCCCTCTATCATTTCTGATATTAGTAATTTGTGTCCTCTCTTTTTTTCTTTCTTAGTTAGCCTGGCTAGAGGCTTATTAATCCTGTTGATCTTTTTAAAGGACCGGCTTCTGGTTTCATTGATATTATCTATTGATTTCCTGTTTACAATTTTATTGATTTCTTCTCTAATTCTTTTTTTTTCTGCTGCTTACTTTTAATTTGCTTTACTTTTCCAAGTTGCCTAAGGTAGAAATTTAGATTATTGACTTCAGATCTTTTTTTTAAATGTTTATTTATTTATTTTGAGAGAGAGAGGAAGGGGCAGAGAGGAAGAGAGAGAATCTGAAGCAGGCTCCTTGCTGTCAGTGCAGAGCCCACTGTGAAGCTCGATCTCACGAACTGTGAGATCATGACCTGAGACAAAATCAAGAGTTGGATGCGTAACCAACTGAGCCACCCAGGCACCCCTCTTCTTTTCTAATATATGCACCTTGCTATAAGTTTCCTTCTAAGCACTGCTTTTGCTGCATCCCACACATTTTATAATAAGTGGTGTCTTCATTTCACTTTCATTGAATTTAAAAGTTCCATTAAGTTCCAAATATTTTTAAATTTTTCTTAGTTTAGTGATTTTACTTCTGTAAAAATTAGTCAAAGGATTCATAAAATAAAAGAATGTAAAATAAGACACTACATACCTACAATATGGGTAGGGAAAGGCGGGAAGAATGGGTTTAAACTTAAGCAATTTTCAACTTTATATAAATATGCAGAAGATGTTGTATGCAAACCTAATGGTAACCACAAACCAAAAACCGGTAATAGATGTGCAAAGAATAAAGAGAGAGGAATCTAAGTATATCACTAAAGAAAGCCACAAACCATGAAAAAGAACAAGAGAAGAAAGAATCAGAGAAAATCTATACAAACAATTACAAAGGAGTGACAAATGTCAATAAATACATATCTATCAATAATGGCTTTGAATATAAATGGACTAAATGCTTTTTTTGGAAGAAAAAAAAAAGACCCATCTATATGCTGCCTACAAGAGACTCATTCAGACTGAAAGACACCTGCAGATTGAAAGTGAGGGAATGGAGAAACATTTATCATGCAAATGGATGCCAAAATAAAGCCAGGGTAGCAGTACTTATATTGGACAAAATTGACTTCAAAACAAAGAATGTAACAAGGGACAAAGAAGGACACTATATAATAATAAAGGGAGCAATCTAACAAGAGGAGATAACAATTATAAATATTTATGCACCCACCATGAAAGCACCCAAATACATAAAACAGTTAATAACAAACATAAAAGAAATACTTGATAGTAATACAATAATACCAGGGGACTTAAACATCTCACTTACATCAATGGACAGATCATCCAAACAGAAAATTAACAAGGAAACTATGGCTTTTAATGACACACTGGACCAGATGGATTTAACAGATACATTCAGAACATTCCATTCTAAAACAGCAGGATAGACATTCTTTTCAAGTACACATGGAACATTCTGCACACCAGATCACACATTAGGCCACAAAACAAGGCTTGACAAATTAAAAAAAAAAAAAATCAAAGTCATAGCATGTATCTTTCCTGACTTCAATGATATGACATTAGACATCAACCAAAAGAAAAATCTGGAAAGGCCACAGATACATGGAGGTTAAACAACATGCTTCTAAACAATGAATAGGTCAACCAAGGAATCAAAGAAGAAATCCCAAATTACATGAAAACAAATGAAAATGAAAACACAAGGGCCAAAATCTTTGGGATGCAGCAAAAGGGGTTCTAAGAGGAAAGTTTATAGCAATACAGGCTTACTTCAAGAAGCAAGTAAAATTTCAAATAAAGACCTAACTTTACACACCTAAAAGAAGTAGAAAAAAGAAGAACAAAACCCAAATCCAGCAAAAGGAAGCAAATAATAAAGATTAGAACAGAAATAAGTGATATAACAACTTAAAAAAAATAGAACAGTTCAATGAAACCAGGAGCTGATTCCTCTAGCCAGACTTATGGAGAGAGAGAGAGAGAGAGAGAGAGACAGAGAGAGAGAACCCAAATAAAATTACCAGTGAATGAGAAGAAACAGCAACCAACATCACAGAAATACAAATAGTTGTAACAGAATATTATAAAAACCAATAGGTCAACAGATTGGAAAACCTAGAAGAAATAAATTCCTAGAAACATATAAACTACCAGTTACTAGCAATGAAATTGAGTTAGTATTCAAAAAACTCCCAACAAACAAAAGTCCAGGACCAGATCAATTCACAGGCAAATTCTACCAAATATTTTAAAAAGAGTTAATACTCACTCTTCTCAAACTGTTCCAAAAATGGAAGAGGAAAGAAAACTTCCAAATTCATTCTATGAAGCCAGTATCATCCCGTTACCAAAACCAAATAAGGACACAACAACAACAAAAAGAGTACTACAGATCATTATCTCCCATGAATATAGATACAAAAATGTTCAACAAAATATTAGCAAACCAAACCCAACAACGTATTAAAAAATCATACATCATGATCAAGTAGGATTTATTCTCAAGATGCTAGTGGTGGTTCAATATTCACAAATCACTCAACGTGGTATGTCACATCAATAAGAGAAAGAATAAAACCATACAATCACACTTTGTTATTTTATTTGTTTACTAGGGACAGAAAACTTTATAGTTAGTTTTAGAACTAATGAGGAGATTAGACATTAATCTTTGCAGTAAACACACACCTTACTTACGGCTTTCTAAATCCCATAGTCAGCAGTTGCAGGATAAGTTAAATCTATAAAAAATCATTTACTCAATATCAGCTACTAGAAGAAGTATAGTTTCTTAAAATAATTCAGTTCTATATGTTATATTAATAATTCACAAATAAATACTGATTTTAGGAATAGTCAAGTGTGAATGTGATTTGATATAAACCACAGCTATGAAATTTTGCTTTACTAATGGATATGTCCTGCCCCAGAAATACTTGGTAAAATAAAATTCTGCAAATCAAGCATTTTTCTATTCACATCAGTTTTTGGTCAGAAGCAAGGTATAAATAAAGTCATAGTCCTAAATTAATAAGATTTTTGTTATATTGTTATCTCAGAGTTTGCATCATTTCCTCTGAAATGTCTTTATTACCTGTAGTTTCTAGCATTACTAATTTCTCTCCTACAACAGAAATTTATAGACCAACATTTAGTGGACAGCCTCTGAGTTAACTCCTAGCACCTCCTTTTTGGGTTTCTCCCCTTCCCCCATTCACACATTGTATAGAGCACCCCCAGTGGGTATGTTTACTCAAGAGTCATAGCTGATGGGACTGAGTAATATTACATTGTATATGTATATACCACTCCTTCTTTATACATTCATCTACCAGTGGACACTTGGGTTACTTTCATATCTTGGGTACTATAAATAACGCTACAATAAATATCAGGTTGCATATATTTAAAAAAAGCCATGTGATAATTTCAACAGAGACAGTAAAAAATTTGACAAAGTACATTCATTCATTCATTCATAATAAAAACCCTCTGCAAAGTAGGTCTAGAGGGAACATATCTCAACATAATAAAGGCCTTATATGAAAAACCCACAGCCAACATCATACACAATAGGTGAAAACTGAGAGCTATTCCCCCAAGGTCAGGAACAAGACAAGGATGTCCACTCTCACTCACCATTTTTACTCAACATAGTGCTGGGAGTCCAAGCCACAGAAATTAGACAATATAAAGAAGGAAAACTCTCACTATATATAGATGACATGATACTATATACAGAAAACCCTAAAGACTCCACCAATAACTACTAGAACTGATCAATGAATTCCGTAAAGTTGTAGGATACAAAATCAACACATGGAAACCTGCTGCATTCCTATACACCAATAATGAAGTAGCAGGAAATGAAATTAAGAAAATAATACCATTTACAAGTGCATCAAAACAACAAAATATCTAGGAGTAAACTTAATCAAAAGGTGAAAGACCTTTACTCTGAAAATTATAAAATGCTGATGAAAGAAATTCAAGATGACTGAAATAGAAAGACATTTCATGCTCATGGAATGGAAGAACAGATATTAAAATGTCTATAATACCCAAAGAAATCTACACATTTAATGCAATCAAATACCAACAGTGTTTTTCACAGGGCTAGAAAAAACAATCTTAAAATTGTATGTAACCACAAAAGACCTCAAATAGCCAAAGCAATCTTGAAAATGAAAAAAAAAAAAAAAAAACTGGAGGCATCACAATTCCAAACTTAAAGTTGTATTACAAAGCATAAATAATTAAAACAGTATGGTACTGGCACAAAAATAGACACATAGATCAAAAGAACAGAAAAGAGATCCCAGAAATAAACCTACAATTATATGGTCAATTAATCTTCAGCAGAGGAGGAATGAATATACAATGGTAAAAAGACAGTTTCTTCAACAAATGGTGCTGGGAAAACTAGACAGCCACATGAAAAAGAATGAAACTGGACCACTTTCTTTCACAATACATAAAATAAACTCAAAATGGATTAAGGGGTTAAATAAGAGACCTGAAAGCATAAAAACTTTTAAGTGAGCACAGGCAGTCAGCCACTGCAACATTTTTCTAGATATGTTTCCTGAGGCAAGGGAAATAAAACAAAAATAAACTATTAGATTCACATCAAAACAAACAGTTTCTGCACATTGAAGGAAACAATCAACAAAACCAAAAAGCAACCTAAATGGGAGATGAGCTTTGCAACTGACATATTTGATAAAGCATTAGTATCAAAAATGTATAAAGAACTGATACAACTCAATACCCAAAACCTAAATAATCCAATTAAAAAATGGACAGAAGACATGAACTGACATTTCCTTGAAGAAGACCTACAAATGGCCAACAGATACATGAAAAGATGCTCAACATCACTCCTCATTAGGGAAACACAAATAAAAACTACAATGAGATATTAACTCATACCTGTTAGAATGGCTAAAATCAACAATACAAGAAACAAGAAGTGCTGGCAAGAAGGTGGAGAAAAAGGAATCCTCTTGCACTGTTGGTGGGAATGCAAATTGGTGCAGCCACAATGGAAAACATAAGGAGGTTCTTCAAAAAATTAAAAATAGAACTACATATGATCCAGGAACCACACTACTGGGGATATACTCACAAAATACAAAAACACTAATTCAAACGGATACATGCACCCCTATGTTTAATGCCATATTATTTACAATAGCCAAATATGGAAGTAGTCCAAGTGTCCATCAATAGATGAATGGATAAAGCAAATGTGGTACACACATAAAATGGAATATTATTCAGCTATAGAAAATAATGAAATCTTGCCATTTGCAATGACATGGATAGAGTTAGAGAGTATAAGGCCACGCCATATAAGTCAGTCAGAGGAGGACAAATACAAATGCTCTCACTCATATACATAAGTTAAGGAACAAAACAAATGAGCAAAGGAAAAAAGAAAGAGAGAGACAAACCAAGAAACGGACTTTTTTTTTTTTTAAGTTTAGTTATTTTGAGGGAGTGAGCAGGGGAAGGGCAGAAAGAGAGAGAGGAAGAGAGAATCCCATGCAGGCTCCATGTTCAGCACAGAGCCTGATAGGGGGCTCGATCTCATGACTGCGAGATCATGACCTGAGGCGAAATCAATAGACGCTTAACTGACTGAGCCACCCAGGTGCCCCAAGAAATAAACTCTTAACTATAGAGAACAAACGTATGGTTACCAGAGGGGAGGTTGTTGGGGGGGGGGGGGCCGGGATGAGGGAAATAATGGGTGGGGATTAAAAAACACACTTATCATGATGAGAAAAAGCATAAAATCAAGTGAAAAAAGTAAGTAAAAATACAAAATTGTGCCTTGAAAACAAACAAAAACAAATACAATATTTAAACAAAGAAAATGTCTGTAGTTCTTATTCTGGTGAATTTCAGCTTGACAGTAACTTCCATTCATACAACTTACAGATCACTGAGATATTCTACCTCTTCTGCCTTCTATTGTTTTTAAGACATCAGCTGTTAGTCTAACTGCAACTTCATTGGTAATGAGTCTCCTTTTTTTCTCAGTAAGATTTTTGTTTTCTGATGTATAAAGTTTTTCTCTGATGAGTAGCTCTGGATTTTGGGGACAAAAAATTATCCTGCTTATAATTCAATTTCTTGAAACTGTTGATGATGCCTTTCATCTAGCTCACAAAAATTTTCAGTCATTATCTTACTGGATATTGCCATTGCCTTATTCCATTTAGACATAATTAAACCTTCCCTAACTTTTCCCATATATTTTTATTTCCTAATTTTTTCATCTATTGGCTTATCTTCACTAGATTCTAGATAATGTTTTCTCACATATTTCCAAGTTCATTATTTCTTCAACTTTGATCTGCAGGTAAACCTATATTATAGGTTTTAATTTAAATTATTTTATTTTTCATTTTAAAGTTTATATTCAGTTTTCTCTAATCTACTGTCTCTTGCTGATATTTCCAAAATATATTTTAATCCTTAAGTAAGCATATTTATTTTATAATAAGTGTCTAATAAAAATTGATATAAATTATTTATATTTTTTGTGATGTCTATTATTTCTATTGGTTTGACTCATGGTATCTTATTTTTCTTATAAATAAAAATGCATTTTTCCAGAGATGATAGGTTTTCAATTCTGCCAGGTATATACGGGTGCTTTCAGATTGGGATCAGATTGTTTTCTAAATTATATTCTGAATTTATGTTTGTTTCAGAAAAAAAAATACCATCCCTCTTTATCTCCCCACATACAAGTTCTATACCATCTGTTAGCCTTCTAATTCTTTCCTTTTCTATCTAAGTTTACTCCTCTATCCCAATATCATAACACTCATATAGTGCTTCTTTGCCCAAAAGTATTTCTGTACTTTAAGTTTTAACAATTTTTACCTTTTGTTTTCTATGTACTCACTGTTAGCACCTTTCCTAAAGTCAAGGCATCATACACAGTGAAAGGATTCTCAGTCTATACACAAGATACACTAACCATGATTGGCTTTCAATATATTTCACTAAGTTGGAAAAATAGATTATTAAAACACTATGTATCTTTTTTGAATGATGCAAATTTAATATATCTTTGTTGGTGGAGAGAGAATTGAATTAAAAATCAGGGAAACTGGCCATCATCACTTCAAATCTTAGTTTCATCAATTGTGAAGTGGAAATGAAACGCATCTTGCCAAACATGAGGCAAACTTGTGAATTCACTTGTGTACTATAAATAAGAAACTACTATCATTTTCTTGATTCTTGTGGATACAAACCTTAAGAAATGGCACTTTTTATTTTTGAGCCAAGGTCTATGTAATTTCAAGACTTTTTTCTCTCTCTGTAATAGAAGATTACATGTTTCCTGGAATAAAGTTTTTCTGTGCTGATTCACATAACACTTCTCCTGAAATCATAGCCACAATCAGGCAAATGAGACACATTATTACAGTTACAAAATATATTAAGTTAGTGTTTTTTTAAAACTACTCTATATTTGATAAGCAAGAAACACTCTCTCATGGTTACTGACAGCATTCCAAGAAACAAATCAATCAGGAAGATAGTATAAAGTTCACAATTCATTTCTTTCTTAAATTGTGAAATTAAAGTTTTTCTATGTCAAGAACTCTGAGGGTTCTTGAGATTTGATCATACTTTCAGGTAGAATGTTTTATGAATGTTGGCAGAAGAAAGAAGACTTCTAGGTCAGGGACAAAGGGCTTTATTATTCAGAGCATAGGAAGCAGCAGGAGTACTGGCATATTTCTGGTGGTTCGTTTTGCCCTTGAATTTCCACAAGGGTGCAATGAAGGAAGTCCAGATAGATACTAAGCTCATGGTAGAGCTGAGACATCCTAAGCCAAGAGAGCTCAAGTATTCTATATTGGGTTACAGATTAGCTGCTTTTTGTCCTGATGAGAAAACATTACCTCTGTTATATTGGACAGCAAGCAAATAGGCCCTTTGCTTCACAGGAGACTATCTTTATCTCTTAAGGATGTTTGGTATACAAATATTTTTGAAAAGATGGTCTGGAACAAAAGGGTAGTTAGTGCCACACTCTCGAGATATTCAGAAATGCAAGAGAATCATTCTACTACATTACCACCTGGTCAATTTTGGATATGAAACCAGTGAAAACTCTCATTTTCTTCTATTAGAATTCAGACTAAAGTAACCCCAAAAAATAATCTAATCAAAATATTATGTGTCTATGATTTTGAATGTTAGATTTGTTTTTCTCTTTATAAAATTGTTTTCCTAATTTGAAAAACAAATAAACAACTAAGCCAAACCATTGACATTTGAGTTTAAAAGGAGAAAACAAAAAAGGAAAAAAAAATCAACAAGTTCTACTATCTTCAGGTCAAAATATGCTGTTTATAATTCTTTTATAGGCAGAAACATAAGTAAAAATTATTTGAGTTTTTCAGTGAGCATAGATAAGAAGTATGCTTTAAATAGTCACTATTGACTTACTCTTTAAATGTGTGAAAAAGCTAATATTCGGAAGGTATTTCCCATAATAAAATACAGCACTATAGAATACTGTGGTTTCTGACCAATTCGTACAAAGTTTTTATGGCTGGGATGCTTATTGTGCTTTTCCATAATTTAACATCTGAATAGGTTTAGTAGAAATTTACAAATTCCTCTGAGACCAAATGTGGAAAATTTTATTTCAAAATTATTCGTTATTTTCCAAAAGTTATCCACAAGAGAAAAAGAAATTCTGTGTTATTTATTACAGCTGGTATATTAGGAACATTTTAAAATGTCATTCATTTCCATATTCAGAAATATGACATTAAGAAGTATTTTGTGGGAAAATATGGCTTCCTGATGAAACGGAAACACTGTGGGCTTTGGAGTCAGCCAGATGTAGATTTAAATTCATACAACTCTTACATAAGCTCAAAACCTTAGTTTCATTCTCCAAAAAAAATTGGGATTATTACATTTTTCTTATAAGGATATTGTGCAGACACAATGAGAGACATAAAGTCCCTAGAGAGCATTCTCGTTGTTCAACAAATAGCATTCTCTTTTCTCCTGAAGCAGCTATTTCAAAATATGAAGACTAAATCTTACACATTAATTCCTCACTTAAGATATTTACTAGAGCTCTTTTCATATTGTCTAATTACTAGTTTGAGGATAGGGAATCAGTCTTTATGTATTTACTTAGCTATACTCAGAGACAAACTCACAAATGAAAATGTATTTCTTTCATAATAAAAAGAAAACAATTACTTTCTTTCAAATGAGAAAACTGAGATTCAGAAAAGTTAAGTGATTTGCCCAGGATGCAACAGCTAGGTAGTGACAAATCAGGAACCTTCTTCTACGTCTTATACTTGGGCCCTTTTCACTGTATTGTGAATACTAACACAACTGGTGAATTTCAAGTTGTTTGAGGCCACAGTTTGTGCCCTATGTTCATAGATGTCAAGAACACTTGTTAATATATATACTTTTGAGTTGTAAAGCCAGAAGACAGAAAGAAGTTCCTAAGTCTCTACAGAAAAATGCAGGTACTTTTGGCCATTTGAGTCCTGAGTCCTCAGGTGTATGACATTAGGTAACAATCCAAAATAGAGTGTGTTGTCTTTGGAATTTAATAGCTAATTGTGTAGATAATGAATAATAACAGTAGATGAGGTTCAATGGTTTTTCATTTAGTAAATCTAATTTTATGTTTAATCTACCTATTGTGTTTACATCAATTATAGTTAATTTTTGATTTTATCAGTCATATTTCATCCAGAATTCCTATCGTTTTTTCAAAGCTTCCTAATCTTACTAGTCTTTTGTTGATTCATTGTATTTCAAATTCATTTTTATGTACACAAATACCAAATGTATTATGTATTTCATCAAATTAAAGATGACTTTTTTAAACTTAATTTTTAACATTTATTTATTTTTGAGAGACAGAGAGAGACAGAGCATAAGCAGGGGAGGGGCAGAGAGAGAGGGAGACACAGAATCCGAAGCAGGCTCCAGGCTCTGAGCTGTCCACACAAAGCCTGACGCAGGGCTCAAATTCATGAACCATGAGATCATGACCTGGGCCAAAGTCAGATGCCTAACCGACTGAGCCACCCAGGCTCCCCAAAGATGAGTATTCTTAAATTCTGTATCTGATAAAACTACTACCTGTATGATTCAATGGACTAATTTTTTAGTTTGTTTTCTTCTGTCAATTCTCACTCTAGTAACTTGTTTTCCAAGGTGTTTAGTGATTTTGTTATTGTTTTAGTTAGTTTATGTTCTTTAGGTCCATACTAATGCAAATTTTTGGAGGTAGGAGTTTAAATTATCGACTCAAAAAAGATTTTTGACTGCTTCTGCCAGTTTCTAGAGTGTACATTACCCCCTTACCCTAAGAGATAACTCTTAAGTTTGCTACACCTATATATCTGTGTTTTTTTCTTTTTATAATTTTTAACACTTATTTACTTTATTTTTAATAAAAATTATAGATAGATATTTAAGGTGTACGACCTGATCTGATGTACATATATGAAGTGAAATGATTACTACAGACAAGTTAACTAACTTATCATGTATTCAGATAATTACCATTTTTTATGTGTGTGCTGAGAGCACCTGAAATCTACTCTCTTAGCAAATTTTCTGTATTCAGTACAGTATTATTAACTATAGTTATTATGGTATACATTAGATCTCTAGAGTTATTCATCTTTATATTCATGTTTTCTTGTTGTTTCTGATTTCTGAGGAATTCTCTATTTTTGTTGCCAGCTTAAACTTTATTTAAAAATACTTTGGGAGGATTAATGTTATCTAACTTCAAGACTTACTATAAAGCTACAATAAGCAAGACAGTGTGGTGTTGGTGAAAGAATAGACAAATAGATCAATGGAAGAGAACAGACAGCCCAGAGATAGACCTCACACAATACAATCAACTGGTCTTTGATAAAGGAGCAAAGGCAACACAATGGAGAAAAAATAAGTCTTCTCAAGTATTGTCTAGAACAACTAGACTTCCACATGCAAAAAAAGAGAGACAGAGATGGGGCATCTGGGTGGCTCAGCTGGTTAAGTGTCCGACTTTGGCTCAGGTCACGATCTCACAGCTTGAGTTCAAGCCCTGCATCAGGCTCTGTGCTGAATTTAGAGCCTGAAGCCTTCTTCAGATTCTGTGTCGCCCTTTCTCTCTGCCCACCCCTCTCCAGCTTGTGCTCTGTCTCTCTTTCTCTCAAAAATAAATAAACATTAAATTGTTTTTTAAAAAGAGACAGAGATAGAGACAGAGAGAGAATCTTAACACAGACATTACACCTTAATAAAAATTAACTCAAAAAACAGGTACCTGCGTGGCTCAGTCCACTGAGTGTCCAACTCTTGATTTCAGCTCAGGTCACGGTCCCAGGGTCATGGGATTGAGCCCTGTATTGGGTTCCATGATGAGCATAGAGCCTGCTTAAGATTCTTTCTCCTTCTTTCTCTCTCTCCCTCAGTGCCCCTACCCCCTGCTCATTATCTCAATCTTTCTCTAAAATAAAACTTTTAAAAATTAACTAAAAATGGATCATAGACCTAAATGCAAAACTAAACCAAAAAATTCCAGGAGATAACAGAGTAAAGAGTCTAGGTGATCTTGGGTTTGGTGATGACTGTTCAGATAAAATATAATATAGAAAATAAATAATTAAAAACTGCTGCTCTGTGAAAGACACTGCCAAAAGCTTGAGAAGACAAGCCACAGACTAGGAGAAGATATTTGCAAAAGACACATCTGATAAAGGACTGGTACCTGATATATAAAAAGAAATCCTAAAAACTCAACAGTAAGAAAACAAACAGCCTCATTTTAAAGATGGGCACAAATTTAAAACATTGAGATGTCACTATGTTTCTTTTAGAATTGCCAAAATCCAGAACACTGATAACACCAAATACTGATGAGCATGTGTAGCAACAGAACTTTCAGTCATTGCTGATGGGAATGCAAAATGGCAGACAGTTTGGTGGTTTCTTGCAAAACTAAAAAGCTCTTACCATATGATACAGCAATTAGTCTCCTTGGCATTTACTCCAAAAGTTGAAAACTTATGTTTACACAAAAACGTGCACACGGGTGTTTACACCAGCTTTCTTGATAATTGTCAAAACTTGGAAGCAACCAAGATGCCCTTTAGTAGGAAAATGGTATGCATTGTGTATGTTTCCAATTATGCAACGTTCTGGAAAAGCCAAAACTATAAAGTAAAAAGATCAGTAGCTGCCTGAAGTTAAAGCATAAGGATAAACAGGTGGAGCATAAAGAATTTTTGGAGAAGTGACAGTATCCTACAGGATACCAAAATGATGGATACATGTAAAAATATAGATTTTTTTTGTATCTACATTTCATGCTTTCTGAGGCTAGATAGTATTGGAAAGACATACTTTTACACTTCTGAATAACTTGAAGCCATAAACCATATATTATGTTCTCTTGCTTTTCATTATTTTTCTTTATTCTTCACTTACTTCCTACTTTTTCTTTACTCATCTTCTATTTTTTTTTACTTTACTTCAACAGTCTCTATTCTACATTTTTCTCAGTGCTCATATTATGGCAAGAATACAGAAAACATGTCTGGCAACAGTGAAAGAAGCTTAGGTACAGCCTATAAAGGCATTTCTTGAAGCGGTCATTGCATTCATAGCATAAATGTCAGCTAAGAAAAAGCCTATGACTACTACTGAATCTAGTCATAGGCTTTTTCTTAGCTGCATCTGTAGGCCCCAAGCTTGCTATTCTTAGATATGAGCTGCTTCACTAACAGGAAGCATACACTGGTATCCCCTGGCTGAGGGAATGCCTTTGAATCAGTTGTCTGTTTATCTTGTACTGAGAATTTTGCTTGTTTTTTTATGTTTATTTATTTTGAGAGAGGTGGGGGACAGGGCAGAGAAGGAGAGAGAGAATCGCAAGCAGGCTCTGGGCTGTCAGCAGGGAGCCCGACGTGGGGCTTGATCTTGGGAACTGTTAGGTCATGACCTGAGCCGAAATCAAGAGTCAGAAGCTCATGTGACTGTGCCACTCAGGTGCCCTGACATTTTGCTTATTTTAACTTGATCTTTCAATCTCACAAATTTTGTGCCTGTGCTTGCTTCGATCTGAGATTATCCACTTTGTTCTGTCTCTATTACTTAAGGCATCAGCTCGGAATTAGGATTATAGATTATGGTTTGATGGGGCGCCTGGGTGGCTCAGTTGGTTAAGCGGCCGACTTTGGCTCAGGTCATGAACTCAGGTCCGTGAGTTCGAGCCCCGCGTCGGGCTCTGTGCTGACAGCTCAGAGCCTGGAGCCTGTTTCAGATTCTGTGTCTCCCTCTCTCTGACCCTCCCCCATTCATGCTCTGTCTCTCTCTGTCTCAAAAATAAATAAACGTTAAAAAAAAAAAAAGAATATGGTTTGCTGTGCTGAGCCTTATTTCTTCATATATAAACTTTGGGGGTCACAACGATTTCTTTGCCTACCCTCACAGTTGAACCATATTTTTAAAAAAATGATGCACAATAGGTATGATAGTAACAATTTTTACACTTTACACCATGGGCACTGACAATCAGAAAGGACACTGGCTTTGAACTGGAGCAGAGTCCAGCAGAGTCCTTACTATGCAGGGCATTAATCCTGTAGTTACCAAATATCATAGAGTTGGGAGAGGATTTCCAGGGAAGAAGCTAAAGCAGCCACGGTGGGTGGGGTGGCAGTAGTGGGAAGAGGCTCAAGGAAGTAGCTTTTTACCAATCAGATAAGAATGTATTTCAGTATTTTAACCACTGTTTCAGTCATACTTGCACATGCCAGTCTTACGTCAACTCTACTAAAATGCTCTCCAAATTTGGGGCACCTGGGTGGCTCAGTCAGTTGAGCATCTGACTTTGGCTCAGGTCATGAACTCACGGTTCACAGGCTCGCTGCTGTCAGTGTGGAGGCTGCTTCTGATCCTCTGTCCCCCTCTCTTTACCCTCTCCTGCTCGCATGCTCTCACTCACTCTCAAAAATAAGTAAACATTTAAAAAAAATAATAAAATAATAAAATAAAAATGCTCTCCAAATTTTAGAGCACCATAGTATATATGATGCTTGGATCTTGATCTTGCTGAAAAATGACAATTGAAGGTATTCACATCACGTGTCAACTACTACGTGGCTTACAGCAACTTCTAAGCTTCCATTTACTACAAGATGCATTCTGAGTTCAGAGATGTTAAAATGTGAAAAAAATGCACATCTTGGAATAAATGAAATACTGAATAAATTATTATTTTATTAGCATACTGTATAATATGAAATGTAACTATCCATAATTGTCAATCTTGGATCATTAAGAAGAATTATGCTACATGATTTTTGATTACTACTGTGATACACACTTGGTACATTTTATCTGAATTGCTTAATTTTCTTTTATTGAGTGCCTACTATTGCTGGGCATTATTCTGAGAGCTGAGACCCTAGCAGTGAACCAATAGAGTTCTGAACTTCAGTAGCATACAGTGATAAGCACTAAGAACAAGTAGAAAGTCCTGGGTTCGATGAGAATATATAAGGGAATTATTTTTTGGTAAAGGCTAATCAGGTACACTGTTTTTATATTGTGCTTTCAAAAGCCGTAGAGGCTTTTCAAATGCATCTCAGTGGCTGCTATGGGAAGTCGCCAAGAGATCAGACCCACTTCCTAAACCAGAGCAGATGTACTCTTAGCTGTTTTACACACTATATTGAATTTTGGGTAATATTTCATTTGAAGAAAGAAGTTTTCTGCTAAAGTATAAAGTTTGAAAACCATTGATCTGGTGGACAAAGCACTAATCTCAGCATGAAAATGTTTAAATTAAATTTCCAACTCTGCTGCCCATTTATAATTTGACTTCAAATAACCAAGCCACGTCTAAACACATGACTGACAAACAAATGATTCCAAATGATTCTGATCGTAGCTTTCAGTTAAACTGTGAAGAAAGCTATGCAAATTATTCTATTTGGGTTGCTGTGCATGGAACCGCCTTCATCCCATGCTGTGATTGTAAGAATTCTGAAACTATCCTGTATCCATTATGTGTAGGGATATCCATGTTTTTCTCTCCTTTGGGGAGCATATTTAAAAAAATCACCATACTAATAATGATTACAATATGTGCTGAGAGTTGTGACATGCCCTTCACATTACATTAATTTTCATTTAATCTTTATAAAACTCTTGAGTGATGCTCCCCATTTTCAAAGTGAAAAAAGGAGGTTCAGAGAATTAAGTAGTTTGCCCACGGTGACAATGGTGAAACTATAATTTAAAGTCAGTGGTCTGTCTTTTCTAACCCTATTCTCACTACACTATGTCATGTTACTTTTCTACATCAATTTTCTATACCCTAGATATGGTTACATTACAGAGATGGGGGATGAGAAGCAGTGTGTACTTCTTTCAGCTGGGGAAAGGCACAGATGTAATACAATAAACCTGCTTGAAAATAAATGAGCATTTGTTTTAAAAGCTCATACAACACACAGGCTTCAACATATTTGAAAAAAAAAGATGCTTGCATATTTTACTAGTTGTGGAACACTACTCTTAAAATGTTCAGGTGTATATACTCAAAATAATAGCTATCTGTCATGAACAGATAGACAGCATGTGTAACTCAGAATAAGGGGGCTGACACGCAGGCAGATCAACCTTCCTGGCTAAGAACCAGGAGTTACGCTTGTTACATAGAACTCTCAAGAGTACCATGCAATCAGAGGTCACAATCGAGGCAACAGAAGCAATGTCACCATATCAGAGAATGGGCCAATTCAGATCTGCTCCTTGACAGTCACTGAGGTCAAGGCTTGCGGCAAATAATTGTATTAAACAAGAATATTCCCTGCACACTTTTAGAATTGTCATCTGAACAAACAAGCCCAGGTCATCTGTAGGTTAAATCTGAGTTCTTTTTCTTGGTACTTAGAGCTTACTTTCTAGTCTTAATCCCTTACAGTTTTTAAATTTACCACTGCAATTTTCTTTAGATCAAGTGAATGCTTAATAATTTTTTGTTTTCTGACCTTAACAACAACAAACCTTCATTTAAATGCATGAATTTTTCATTTAATTCTATTTTATTATTTGCTCTAAACTGTAATTTTAACATTTTGACCATAGTGATAATAAATTTAAATTCCATACTGTTAATGCATAAAGTGCTTTATACTTAAATAACAAGGAAAATAGTCTCATATTCAAATTAAATAATCTCAAATTTTGTCAGGTAATTACCATTTATGTATCATTGCATATACCTTATACAAAAGCAGGTCAATTCAGAATAGTAATTTTGGATAAAAGTTGCAAAACTTACAAAAGTAATTAATATATAACAAAAGGTATAGTTATAAATAAGTAGCTAAAACATGCAATTAAATCAAATATGGAAAATAAAATATATGGGAAAGAGTTGCATTCAGGTATTTATATGAGATACATAATGTACAATATTGGTTCACATTTTCCTTACAGCAATTTGGAGTTTATGAATTATTACCACCACATTTTAAGAAATCTCAAATCACACTTGCAAATTTATTTTATTTTTAATTTTAGTCCATGTATTTAACTTAATGTTTAAAATATCTTTAGTTATGCTACCATTTTAGTTATTGCTTAATTTAAATAAAAATCCTTGGGAGATTGTTTTTACTATAAGTTTTACTTCTCTACATATTTTCCACAAATCATGCTGAAAAATCATACATTCCTGGGCTCTCTTTTGTTCATATAAATTCCAAGAAACAAGAAAAGCAAGGGCTCAATGCTTGAATTTATTTTGTATTAATTTATATTTCACTCCTGAAAATTCTTATAGTTAGTATTTAAATTACACACACCCACACAATGTGTACATACATATACACAACTTCATGACATGGTTCAATAAAACATACAATAATCCAAATTATAAAACTGAAAGATTAAAATTGGCAATAGTTCGACATTCAACTGAGTAAGAGTGAAATTCTGTTTTTTCATGGCTGTATAATTAGTATATTAACAATAGAAAAGCATGCTTCTTAAGAATAATATGGCACATCATATTCTAAACACGGTCTAAGATAATAGTTTTCTTACTATTTAACCAGCCCTATAGCACTAGTTTCTTAATTTATCATGATTCTTTAGAATGTGTGAGATCAAAACTGACAATTTAAATTGTCTGATGAATTGCGTGATCCCTGTGAAAAGTGTAAATCTCAGCTTAAATGGCTCAGACTAAGTGTCAATTTCAGAGGCTTTTCCCAACATTTACTTTCTAAAAATCATATTTTGAAGTTTAGTTCTAATATATTCTTAATTCATAAGTTTATTAACTATACAAGGGGGAAAAGTATCAAATGTATGTTAAACATTAAAACTGTTATTATAAGGAAACACTTCTTGACCTCATTAAAATAATTAACATTTCATAACATTTTATTTCACATCCAAGTTATGAAAAAGCAAAAAAAAAATTATCAAAACAAACTATAGTCAATTACATTTTCAGATCAGCAAAATGCACTTGTAAGAGTCTTCCTTCCCCTAATCCAATTGCCAAAGGCATTTTAGCAGCTAAAATAGGTGAGTAGAAACATTCCTGCCATACTTTCTGAAATGTACTTAGTTTTTGTTGTTATTCTTTTATGATTTTCTTCTTTCTGTAGTTTTAAACTCTAATGAAAACAGAAGATTACATTCATCCACACACACACCCATACATGTATACACATCTAATTGGAGTTAATTTGTAACATCACCATTCTCAAACTATTCCAGTGAGTTATTGAAATATTATTATTTGTATTTTATTTACTTAATTATTCATTTTACAATCTGAATACCTTAAAGGAATAGAAATTAGAAATTATACTATAATCTTTTAGAGACAGCTGGTGATTTTCCATCATATTGGGCAATAAAATCAATGATTTTGGTAGTTTTAAATGTGATGAACAAATAGAAGGTAATATATTTAATTTCGATTCTTTCATATTTAAGATAAATAATTCCACTTTAAAAGGAATAATTTTAGTCAAACTGTCTTCTATTTCTTTAGTTCTATGGCATTTGACTTGTTTCTAAAATTATCTGAGTTTCGCACTCTAAGACCTGGGTCACAACCTTATTTAGGGACAGGAAATAGTTATCAGGTCACTGAGTGGTCAAATGAAAAAGGATTTGAAATGCTTCAGCACTTAGAACTCTATTCATTGAAATGATTGACTCCTATGTTGTTAAAAGGTTGAAGTTTCTTTACTGGAATTAGTCAGCTTATGCCTATATGATTACAGCAATTTTAAGAAAAATCTACAGAGTATAAACAGAAAGATTATAAGAGTGCACATGAACAGCCTTATACATCTGCAAAAAAGGAACAGTGTTTAGGATATGCATAATATGCATAGATATTTTACTTAACATCTAAGTCTAGGGATAATATAAGTCTCTGGGCAGTAGGGTGCTATATAACTGGGGGTAAAAGCAAAGGGAACATAAAAGTTATTCCTCTATGTTACATATCTTTTGAAGTACACTTAAAACTTGCCATATAAGTTTGCAGCAGATTTTACTATCACACAGGATAAAATTGTGTAGTTATTCCGGTATAATAATGATTAAGTGAAGCCTGTGATAGGTCTTCTTTTTTTTTTTATATTCACCTGATATTATTTCAAGTGAATACAGTCTATCTCTGATGATGGAAATAGGCAAAATAAGAGGAAGTTGGTGCAAAATGAGTAAATACTGGATCTGACTCATTTAGCACTAGATCAGTTTTCCTGAAGTCCATGATCATTATTGGAAATCAAAGTTATCATTTTGCACAGCTTCCAAGGCATGTAGTATTAGGGATTTTAGGAGAGAAGAGGAGTTTGTGGCTGGAAACTATATTTTAAAAATGGATGAAAAGTGGTAGAAGAGAATTAAGCCAAAGTATCACTTAAAAAACTCACTTTCCCAGTGTTTGGGTGCCCAAGAATAGAACATTATGAAAATTGCACCAAATAAAGGTATTCCATATTTATATAACTTTTATATATGATCACTAAAGTGATCACTAAAGTCGATGTTTTCTTCCACAAATGTTAAAGGAAGCAATCCTATCACTGACAGACAGAAAGTTGGAAAATTAGGCACAGATTTTATTTTTAAGTTTTATTTTATAATAAGAAACTGGGCTATTAAAACTATGTAACCAAAGCTGGAGTGCGTGCACTGGAAGGCCCCTGCAGTCTTTTACAACTTTTCAGAGGCCTCGGTTGTGAACTGGGTTTGCACTCTGCCAGCAGAGCAGCTCTGACCCATGGAGAGCACTCCTTCAGATCAACACTGCCTCAGGCCTTTCTGCTTTCTCCAAGAAGTCTTACATTTCAGGCATCAAGTTGAATTTCTTCTGGAGATGATTAACCCAAACCCATGACAGATTTTTTCCAAGATATCCAACCCCTTATGTTTATTTTATCCTGGCTCTTTTTTGGATGTACTGGACACAAGTAACTTACTCATTTTACATGTTAAAGGGCTGGTGGAGAGCCATTAATTCCCTTAAAAAATGAGAAAATATTTCAGTCTGCCGGGCTCTATTGTGAGAACTCATGTTAAAGACATGATTTAAAATTTTAAGAAAGGTGTTTCTCCTCTACTATAGATTTTTAAAAAGCATTTCATCACATCCCAAGATAGGGATCTTAGACTTTTGGGGAAGTGCATTCTCGTGGTGTATTAAAAAACACAATGTTAGAAAGATCAGTTACTGTTTCCATAAGCCCCTTTGTAGGGGGTTTCAACTAACCTAAATCTTGGCACATACAATTTTAGCTAATAGTCAAATAAAAAAATATAAAAGCCTCTATTTTCCTTCTTATATACCAACCCCTGTCATTGTTTCTATTTCTACATTTTCTTATTATTATGGGTGAGATGAGTTATAGGAAAATAATTCAGGTGTTTTTACATACTTCTCAAAGGAAAACATTTTAAACTCAGAGATGATTGGACCACTTATTTTGGAGATGACTATTAGTATTTTTTAAACAAGAACATTTTTCCTCTTCGAAGAAACGGTGCAGACGGGTAAGATTTTTATAGATATTTTGGAGAACACATTCAAATCTCTTAGATCTAAGGCTCCAAATGCATGGCATTTTTACTATGAACATTCAGGTTACATATTTTAAATATTGAAATATTCAAATGTATAAATTAACACATACATACAGCAAGAGAAAAAGCTTACATAATTAATATACTTAAACATTTATGCTCCTAAAATTAACAGAAATATATCGAAGGAAAAAAACACATAAAGTTAAGATTTAAGGGATATAGTATCTGTTAAGACAAGCAAATTTAAGGAAGCATGTATAGATTCCAATTTAACATTGCATGCCAAAAATAAGAACTCTGTTTATCAGGTGGACGTTTGTATATATGCCCATGTACAGATACATGATAATGGAAGCAAGCGCAACATGAAATTGGAAAGCAACTTCAAGGTATACACCAGCACAAACAAATAATTCCATTTAAACACAAGCATGTCATTTACAAGTGGCAATTCTGAGTGACCAGCAACTTTGACCCTGATATAAACTTTGAGCTCAGCATTTGGGTGATGATTATATGATGGTTCCATGGTAAATAGGTTTTAATTTCTTAAAATTAAGACTAAATATTACTTATGATAGTAACTCACTTAATTTGTAAATAGTACTTGATATAATCTTTTCTCTTTAAATAGGGAAATCTCACAGATGCAAAAAAAAAAAAAAAACCACAGGATATATTTTGGAAAGCTTCAAGGGATAATTTTATTTCTATATAATATTGATAATACCTCAAAACTATTAAAAATTATAAATCTTAGAATCACAAGATTTGTAGAAAATCAATTCACTGCCCTTGTTCAGCAATTCTGAAAGTGTTAGTTTCTTCTATTCTTGAATAAAATTGCAAAATAAATTTTATCTTTACAAAACATATATCAATATCTGAATCAAAATATTTTATCTCTAAGTGGGGGATAAAAACTAAGTTAATTTTTGTAATTAGATTTATTACTGGAATGTTTAAAGATATCAGTTTTCTTCTTTAATTCATGCTTCAATGGGCTACCTAAGTTCAAGACCTTATACAGAGTGAAGAAAAGAAATGACAAGAGATTGCATATACATTGGGGGTGGGAGGTTAATGCCAGAAGTGTGACTGATTGATTGACTGACATCACTTTTAAAAGTCTGGATTAAGGCTGCCTGTCAAATTTGTCCAGCTAAAATTCAGAATAGAATGAATCACTGACCACAATCAGTATCTTGTCTATTCATTCAAGTATATGCATTTACCCTCATCTGGAAAATCCCTTTCCATGTAAAAATGATCAGCAAAACAGAATAATAAATTTCCCCTACACACATACATCATATTTTAAAGTATAATGTTTCAAAATGTATCCAGTTACTATAATCGAATTCTAAATTGTACAAATTTCATTGAAAATGGCTACCGTTCCTGATAATAGCAACGGTGAAAATGTATTGAGCTTGCTATACATTAGGTACTATTCCCAGCATTTCATATGTACTGATCAATTTACTTGACCCTGAGACCTGTGCATTGTCACATCATTATGCCAATTTCATCAATGTGGAAAGACATACAGAAAGGTTAGTGTATGACAAAGCCATACCTCTAGCAAGGGGTGGAGTTGGGATTTAAACCTAGGCAGTCAGCTCCACACCTTACTCTCTTACCCATTAGGTTGAGTATCATTTTATAATTAAAATAATGATTTTAAAAAATCTTGGAGAAGGTAGTGAAGCTTTGGGGGAAACACATGGGGTCTCCCGAGTCTATTAAACTACTCTAAAATCTCAATGGAAAATAGAAAATATTTAGTTTTCTAGAAACACAAAAACATACCTTGACTTCAATATATTACTCATCTCTATCCTTCCAAAATGTTTAAAAAACTAGGAAGCTTTAAAACGAAGGGATACTGTTCATAATGATGAAATTATTCAAGATCCAAACCCTCACAGCTGGTGAGGCTTAAGTAGGAAATGATTAAATGAATTCCAAAGTTTGCTAAATAGACCCAAAGGGTGGCTGAGACAGTGGGACCTAAAGCTTGAATGTGAACACTGAATGAGTTGTAAGTTTAAGTTGGGAACAGGCCAATATCTGACTTTGAGTAATACCAATTGGCAGGAAGAGTGTTTCTGAGAATCCAAAGATATTTTTTTTAAGTCAGAACTGTTTATTAATTCAACAAATACTTATTGAGTGCCTAGTATGGATGAATCTAATACTGTTAGGCTAGGCTTTGGGGATCGGAGGAAACAGAAATATGACTAAGACTGGATCCATGACCTTGGAAAGATTTATAGTCAGGGGAGGAAATAGATAAAAACATATAGTTATAGGACAATATTAAAGAAAGATAGGCAAAGGCCTATGGGAGGTGGTATTAGGAATGATGTACAGATGAAATGACATTTATCTGAGTCATGAAGGATAAGCAAAAGTCTGAAACTGGAAAGGTAAGAATAAGCATTAGAGATATATCATATAGATATAGTATACAAAGTTCAATATGGTTAGAGGATATTTCAGGGAGTGGGGAGATGCTACAAGGTAGTAATGGAAAGGTAGGCTGGGAAATGTATGTAAAGCTCACTGTATGCTTAAGACTTCGGAATTCATTCTAGAGGAAACAGAAAGGCATTACAAGATTTTAAGATGGGTTATGCTATATGCAGAATTATAGTTTAGAAAGACATTGCAGTGCAAACATAGATGACAGCATTTACAACACTGAACAAAATGCAGATACTACAAAGCAGGCTATTACAGTATTTCAAAGTAAGAGACATTGCAGGCATTGGCTGATGTGAGGTGGTGCTTATATTCAGTGAGTAAGGAGGAGAACAGAATTAAGATTATCTTGAGTTTTCTAGGTTGAGTGAATACCTAATGATACTACTAACAGATGGAAAGAAAGTATCAAACAGGTAGAGAGAGTGGAAGAAATATACTTCATGTTAAACCTACTGGGTTTGAAGTGCCTAGACAAATCAAAAGGGGAAGGATGGGGATAGACATTTAGTTATCTTTGCCTCTAAACATACAGTATGTGAGAGGATTAGGCATTGTATCTTGATATTTTCATGATGCCAGTGGAATAGGTATGATTTGTACTTCCACGATGTTTGCTTTTGCATATGTATATCGAAGTATAATATCTGACCAAGTAAACATTGGCTATATGAGTAAACAAATATGTGGATTGAATATACTAAGATCAGAGACAAAATTCCATGGGATATTGATATTTAAGACACAGAAACAGGCACAGAAGACAACTAAAAAAGAGTGGCCAGATAAACAGGAGATTCAGGAGAGCGGGATGAACATAAAAAGGGAGAAGAGAAATTCTAGGTAGAGAAATTCCTGAAGAAAGGGTAAGTAGAATGAGGGCAGAAAAGAGATTCCTGAGTTTAGCAATTAAGAGGTAAACGCTGATTACTGTAATGAATACAGTTTGAAGAGAATGATGCGGATGTGACCAGAGTATACAGTCTGCATAACTTTACAAATGTATTGTACATGACATGCTCAGTTTCAGCTTATTAGTTTGTCTCTCAGTAGGCTGAGCCTCTGAAGCAGGAACTGATTTTTACTTGTGCCTCCAGTCTCAGGTACAATGAAAGAAAACAGAAGCTCAAAGATGCTTACTGAAGAAATAAAAAATACAGAATGATTAGAAGGTGGGGAACAAAGGCCCTGATTAGACTGCCTAAGGAGGTTGCTAAGAAAAAAAAAGAGAGAGAGAGAGAGAGAGAGAGAGAGAGAGAGAGAGAGAGAGAGAGACGTAGCTTGAAGGGTAACAGCTTGAAAAGGAGCATCACATGTTCAATGGCAGACCTGTAGCCTCCTCATAGGTTGATTTTAGGAAGGCCAAGAAACAAAAGACAGGAGATAACTAAACATGCAGAGTATCATGGCATCAGGCAGAATAACATCCAAAGCAAGGAGGAAAATTTTAGCTTTGGGAAGGAAGTGGGAAACCATTTATTAAGAAAGAGCAGGTTACAGTGATCTTTGTAACTGCTACTGGAAATAAAAGTAACGACTGCTGCCACATACTGAGCACTATGCTCAGCAGTGACTTCATTCCCCACAACTATTCTATGGGATAGGTATTATTGTTCTCATTCAATGGGTGAGAGCAAGTGAAATATACTCATACTCTGTGGCCACGATTTCTTTGCTTTTTCCCCTTATCCCTCCATGTCTACTGTGTTTCCCCTAGTCTAAGCCACCATCTCCACGCTAGACTACTGCAGTGACCTTCAATCTGGTCTTAATGTTCACTCTTATTTCCTTTCTAACTGTTCTCTACAACACATGTTCCACAACCGCAACAAGAACAAATCTGACCATTTCATCTTTTGCTTACATTGACTGTTGTTCTTGTAATACCGAAGGTCAATTCTTCAACATGGACCAAAAGTAATGGACTAAAATTGCTCTGTTCCCTGCCAACTTCATCTCTGGCCATACCAGCCTTCTTTCAATTCCTTGAATGGTGTAGGCTATCCTTGTCTTCAAAGTCTTTCAACAGGCCCACACACTTGTTATATACAACTACCCCCTTTGCCTAGTTGCTGCTTCTTGAACTTCAAATTCAGTGTCACTTCTTCCCTTATCTGATTGGGCTAGATTCATAATGAACTCCCTTTACTTTTCCTCCATAGAATTTTATTCATTTGTGTCATTATATACTTACATGAGTTTTTATAAATACTCTCAGCTCCCACTTCAACCAGATAGTGAACTCTATTACCCATGGTCTGTGTTTATTTCATTCACCACCCTATCTTCATCTTCTTGCACAATGCCAAGCTCATGGTGGATAGTCAATAAAGATGTGTTGGTAGGTTAAATAGGGAATGTAAGGAATTAAGTCTTAGTTCCCACATTTAAAGGCTAGATCATTCTAATATCTTCTAAACATTTTTATTCAATTTATCCTATGACTTATGTGGTATATATTATTTGATCCAATTAATTAATGAGAAAATTTAGTATAGAAAGGTTAATTCACCAAAATTACATAGGTTTGGGCTGGGATCCAAATCCAGTTCTATATAATTCCTAGTTTATGTGTTTCTGTTGGGGTGGAGAAAGCAAAAATAGAATCAGATGAATTTAAGACTCATTAAAGAAAAAAACTAGGCAAATGATTTGATGCGGAGTTATGAAAAACAATGCAAAAATGTTGTTACCCATCTATAAATATGTAAAATTCACCAGAAATTACTATCATTATTAGATCTCCTGGTCTAAGTTCATTGGGATTTACCTACATATCCATCCTTCTTTGTTCTTTATAACTTCTTGTATCGCCAAGATCTCATCTGGAATCTTTTTCCTTTTGTCTCAAGAATACCAGTTAGTATTTATCTTAGATTTGGTCTATTGATGAAGAATTCTGCTTTGCTTGTTATAAAATTCTTGTTTTACCTTAATATGTTTTCATTTATTATCTGTTCATTAAAACCAAGACCCTTTAATGGATGATTCAAAAAATATCTCATGTAATCATTTAAAAAAAGCATCAAGGTAATAGATGGCATGTCTTTATGAATGGAAAATGGTTATCCTCAGCTCTGCCCCTCCCTATCCCCAATTTATACTCTTAAAGGCAACCATATTCATCCATTAGTCATTTCTTCTACTATTGGTCTGAATGTATCTTGATGTCCTTATTTTTATATGTCTATATTACCTATTGACTTCACAGTATAAAGATTTAGCCCTTTTACAACATCTCTACCATACACATATATACCTCTTCTTCCCAGTTCCTAAAAAAGACCATAATTTTTGGTTACACCATGACTCAGTGTTTATCTTTTTATGACATGTAAGTATTGTTTACCACTCAGCCATATAAGGTACTGAAAAAGAAGGGTTAATAGCTTGTTCTATGGTTTTCCTCCAGCTGCAGGAAGGTATGAGGATTTGATCCTCGGGTCAAAAAACTGTTAGAACTTAATCTATACCACATGTAAGATCAATGAGAATTCAGCTGTATCAGACTAAGTGCTTTTACCTCATTGTTGAGATTGAATCTTAAGCAATAAGCAAGCAGGATGAATGAAATGCAACTGAACCAGAGAATGGGAGCTAGATATATACCCCTAAGTAGACTGGGTTACTAGTTGAGAAGACTACATGACTAAATGATTATAAAAAGCTCCTGGGATCCCCAGAGCTGATGGCTTCCTTTAACTGAAGTTGTCCACACACTTACAGCCTCATCTCTCACGCCCCCGTGTTTCCTAAGTGAAGAAGGACTGGAACACACCAGATGCTCTGCCCAGGTATCACAATGTCCTCTCTATACTAAGCATGCTTTGTGGTTTCCTCTCCTTTGTCCTTCCTTAAAGCTGAGTAAATTTAGTGTTGTATTCTTCCTATTGTGTTTCATCAATTTAAATGTTCATTTGAACTCAAAATACACAGCTGCTCTGAGAAAAACCAGCACAGCAGTTGCAGATAACATTTCGTGCCTTGTACAACTTTTTTTATTTTCTCACATTTAGTTATCTCATTTTTTACATTAGGCTAGCTTTCTATGTATGTTAGTTCATTAGTTTCATCTACTATAGGCTTCATCTACTATATGTTCATGTGTTAGTATTTTATACACATATCCACAGGTCACCCCAAAACTCTTTTCTTACAGAATATACCTCCTTTATGTTTGAGCACATACAACAATCAGGAATTTTTTTTCCCCCAGAGAAATTGCTCATGATGTTTTCTGTCATTGTGAAGTATTTAATCTCTAAGCCCATGCAACCTTGGATCTCTCCTCACCATCACCATAAATATTCCTTTGTCTCCTTCCTTGAGAGATCTCATGTATGCCTTTTCCATGGTTGACTTCTTTATTTTTGAGTAGTTCCTCCAGTACTTGCTGAGCAAGTTTCAAGGGAGATAACCTAAGATTTGGCATGTTTTATAGTTTTAAATTTTATTAATAGTTTCTATGTTTACAGAATTCTAGGTTGGAAATAACTTTTTCCGAGAATGTTGAATTATCTTCTGGATTCTGGGATTAATGCTTTTAGATAACTGATGCATTGCATGTGACCTGTTTTTCTTTCTGGAGGACTTTCAGGCTCTTACATTCGTCCCTAGATTTATGACATTTTTTGCAGATATGCCATAAAGATGGGTTTATTTACATTCATTTTCCTGACATTCAATGGGTTCTCTTGATCTAGAAACTGGTATCCTTTAATTTGGGAGATTTGGAATGCTTTTTTTTCTGATCATTTCTTTCAATCTATTTGTTATTGAATTTTCTCTCTTTTTGGATCTCCTATTATTTATCAAGGGTTGGACCTCCTGGAATAAGTCTCTTTTCTATGTTTCCTCTCATATTTCATATCACTTTGTAATTTTGTTCCAATTTCTGGGAAATTTCTTTAACACTATCTTCTAACACTATCTTCTAATCTTTTGCCAAGTTTTCATTTCTGATACCAAGTTTTTGTTTTCAGAATGATATTTTTGGTTTTCTGACCTCTCTTTCTTATTATAGCATCTCATTCTTATTTCATGGATGCAATTTTATATCAATGGCAATATTCATTGTATATTTGAAGAATCTTTTCACCTGGTAGTGTCTGTTCACCTGGTACAGTGTTTATTTAAATTGACTATTACATTTGTTAGGTTTTTTTCTCTATATTTCATGTTTAAATTTGCTTCAGATCCTCCTTTGTGTGCTTATATTTTAGAGCAGGGGGTCTGTAAGGTTGATAGGAAACTCTGCACCAGTGAATGAGGCCTTTTCTGAGAGCTTCACCTTAAGATGACTTACCAGAGTCCTGTATTGGAAATACCTGAGGTCAATATTTAAATGTTTCCTCTTGGACTGATAAGAATATCCAGAAACACTCTTATCATCTCTTTCCTGGAGGTTAAAGGCATGGTGCTATGGAATTAATGCTTATGTTTCCCCAAAATTCCTGTGTTGAAATCTTAACTCTCAATGTGATGGCATTTGGAATTAGGGTTAGATTAGGTAATGAGGATGGGGCCCTCATGATGGAATTAGTGGCCCTGTAAGAAGAGGAATGGAGAGATCTCTTCTCTCCACATGCATGAACCAAGGGGAAGCCATGTGCATAGATAGTAAGAAAGTGGCCATGCATAAGCCAGAAAGAGAGCTCTCACTAGGAACTATGTTAGCTGGTATTTTGATTTTGACCTTCCCAGCCTCTGGAACTGTGAGAAATAAATTTCTGGGTTTTAAGCCACCTAGTCTATGGTATTTTGTTATGCCCATCTGGACCAAAAAACATGATTATCAGAATTCTGGGAGCTGAACAGGGGAAGGGGTTGGGAATTTAGCATTTAACATATACCTACATCTACTCTTCTTAGTTTTAGCGAGGTGTCAAGCAAGGATTTCCTGAGTCACAGATTCTGTTTTATCCTATTAAAAAAAATTAAGTTCAAAAATTTTGTACAGGTAATCCAGATCTCTTCACATTACTTCCACTGGGCCTAATACCATCATCCTGAAATTCTGAGTTTGAAATAGTTCTCATAGTTCATTGCTAGTTTAAGCTTTTGCTTTCTCACTGTTAGTCATATATGTATGTTTTCTAGTCTATAAAATTATATTACTGTTTCCCCTTTCCTATATTTGTTAGTATGTGTCTTAAAAAATATCTACCCTGAAGTTTTAGTGAGGGTTTCCAGATCAATCATCTTTAGCTAGGAAGTCTTAGATTGACATTTAATTTTTAAAATATCATGAGAAGTAAAGACTGGTGTTCTCAGTTACAGATGAGAAAACAAAAGGCATGAGTCCACAGCTAGTGAGTATCTACATGAGATTCAAACCTGACTTCTCAGTGCAAAACAGTTGTTACTTTGTTATCTTATGTAGCCTTCTTCAGATAGAAGACTAATGCTCTCTATGATGAACTTTCTAAGGTATTGTAATAATTCTCTGAAACCTTGACAGGATTATTGGCTATCTCAAAGGACAGAAATTTTCCTATACAGCAATAGGTGGGCATCTAATACAGATGGGCAGAGAGATTTTGTTTTCAAGGAGAAAGGGACAACAAAGATAAGGGGAAAAAAAAAGGTTGCCATGGACTTCTTATCTCAGAACCCACTATCTTTCCCCATTTTCTTTGTGAAGGTTAGCTCAGGAATCCAGGTGTTCTCCTCCTTATTCCTCGTGACTGTACAGAGAAGCAGCAGATGGGGAGCTCGATGGCATGAGTGCCTTGTTTTTCATTTTTGAAGATGAAAGTTTTGCTGGGTATAGACTTTCACACTGGAACTTAATTTCTTTTAGTACTTTGAAGATATCATTACATTGTGCATTAGTCAGCTTGGGCTGCCATAACAAAATACCACAGACTGGATGTTTTAAGAACAGAAATTTATTTTCTTATAGTTCTGGAGGATAGAGGTCTAAGATGGAAGTGCTAAAAGTTTAGTTCCTCAGACGCCTCTTTCCTTGGCTTATAGATGACCACCTTCTCATTGTGTCCTCACATGGTCTTTTCTCTGTGAGCATATACTCCTGATGTCTCTTTCTTTTTGGATAAGTATACCAGTCCTCTTAGATTAGAGACCCACTCACCCGACCTCATTTAACCTTAATTATCTCCTTAAAAGCTTTATCTCCAAATATAATGAGAGGGTTAGGTCTTTCAACCTGTGAATTTGGGGGTGGCATAATATATAACAATTGTCTTCTGGATTTCATCGTTTCTATTCAGAAGCCAGCTTCATTATTTATTATTACTGGTCCTTTGAAGATAACAAACTTTTTTTTTTCTCTGTCTCTTAAAAAAAAAGTTATCTCTTTTTTTTCTTTTTTTTGCTTTCTCTCTCTTTTTTAGCAATTTTACTATGATATGCTGCAGTGTAGTTTTCTTTGAATGTATATGTTTTATGTTTTACGGTTCATGGAGTTTCTTAAATCTACAACTTGAAGTTTTCCTCACTTTTAGTAAATTCTCAACCATTAACTTTTCAAACATTACTTTTATGACACTCTCTCTCACCACTTCTTGGACTGTAATTACATGTGTGTGAGACATTTTTGCTGAATCTTGCATGTCTGATCTCTTTCCTGTATTTTTTATTCTCTTTCATTTCATGCTTCAATTTAGATTTTGTTAAAAATGTTTATTATTTTTGAGACAGAGAGACAGCAAGAGAGCACAAGATGGGTAGGGGCTGAGAGAGAGAGGGAGACACAGAATCTGAAGCAGGCTTCAGGCTCTGAGCTGTCAGTCAGCACAGAGCCTGATGCGGGGATTGAACCCACAAGCCCCCCATGAGATCATGACCTGAGCTGAAGTCGGACACTCAAATGACTGAGCCACCCAGGTGCCCCTAGATATTTCTTTCAGACCTATTTTCCCATCTCTCCTCAGTTTTGATTAACCTGTAGTTAAATCTATCCATTGAGTTCTTAATTTCAGTTTTTTAAGTTATACTTTTCTTTTGGATATTTTTATAAGTTCAGTATCTGTTGAAATCCTCAATTTCTTCTATATCCCTAAAGTTATTACGTATATTTCTTTAAAAATCTCCATTATCTGAAATCTTGTTGGCTCTATGTGTATCCATTGTTTCTCCTGGTGTTCAATGTTGTCTCATCTCTTTCTATGCCTGTGTGTGTGTGTGTGTGTGTGTGTGTGTGTGTGCGCGCGCGCGCGCGCGCCAAACACTGCATAGGAAAAAATGTAGAGATAATTTGAAGTTTGGAATGTTATCTATTTCTGGAGATGTTTTATGTTTGTTTCTGGCAAAGGCTACTAGAAAGTCTATTTGCAATGCACCTAGACTGGTGACATTATCAAATGCTTTGCTTAGCTTCTCACATCTTTGTATTTTCTTCTTGACTCATAATTCTTTGCTTACTTGTTAGTTCTCTAATGACTTCAATTACATTCTTAAAAATGACTTTTCCAGCTTTTAAAGTTGTTCTCTGCAGGAGGGTTGGTTTGAATTACATAGTCTTCTCTTACCAAAGTAGAAGTCCTCTTGTATTTTTTAATGGAAAATAAACTAACATCTCATAGTCTACATAACATGGTTTATTTAAAAAACCTTAAGAGCTCTGAAATCCTTTCCCATTTTTAAATCATATAGACACCATATATACATATACACACAAAAAATACATATAAAGTATATATGTATATGTAAATCATCTATACATAAGGTATATATACACACTATAAAATATATAATAAATATTCTATTTTGGCTGAATTTGGGGAAAGTAGAAAATACAAACTCTTTATAACTAATCTGGTTAAGGAAGAGTTTAATCAGCTTTTTTCAAACTTGGGATTACCATTTCCTGAATCCCCCTTATCCACAGATATTTTATTTTTTTTTAATTTTTTTTAAATGTTTATTCATTTTTGAGACAGAGAGAGACAAAGCATGAGAGGGGGAGGGCCAGAGAGAGAAGGCGACACAGAATCCAAAGCAGGTTCCAGGCTCTGGGCGTCAGCACAAAGCCCAAGGCAACCCTCAAACTCACGAACCACTAGATCGAGATCATGCCCTGAGCTGAAGTCAGACGCTTAACCGACTAAGCCACCCAGGTGCCCCTCCACAGATAATTTTTTTTTAAATTTACAGTTTGCTTCATGCTCTACTGGACTGAATTCCTAATCAGATTTTTTTTCTGTAGAAAGTTAAATTGATTCTGAACCTTATATTAAAAAATACCATGATACTGTCTAAAATATATTTAGGGAGTTTTAATTATGTCGCTTACACATATTTTTCTTTCTTATTCAAATATTATTGAGTGCCAACTATATATCTGGCTCTATTCTAAGTGCTGAGGATATAGCTAAATAAGATCTTCCCGACATGGTTCTCCCTTGGTAGAGCTTACATTCTATTAGTGGAAATACAACATTTAAGTTAAATTTTAACAATTTAGATTAAATACGACAATAGCAGATAAATGTAATGAATGGAGCGGGTGTTGGGTGAGAGAGTTACTAGGTAGAGAGGAAAAATTTACTAAGGTAGTGTTGTGAGAGAAAGCCTTCTCATGCGACTGGAGACACAAACTAAACAATGAGAGGGTCATTGTGCGAAGTGTGGAGGGCAGAGTTTCCAGGCAGAACAATGAAGTATAAAAGCCTCAAAGTAAAAAATTTCATATCATACTTGAGGAACTGAAAAGGGTTCTGACATTTACAGTCAGGTGGGCCATGATATGAACAATAGCTTTTGTTCTAAGAGCAATGAGAGATCATGGGAAGATTTTAAATACTTAAGTTATATAAAATGCATCATATTAAATTCTACAAAGGAGGTTAAAATACAGCACATGACCTTCAATATTCTTTAAAGTTGAGCTTCCCACTTACTTTCCAATTTCTATTGACTCTTTCCCCAGATCCTTTTCTATTAGTCAGGTTGAAAAATAAAAACATTCATACAAAAGTTAGACAAGATTTTGCTAGTTGATTTTTAATTCTTTGTAGGAACAGGCAAATTTTTACTTTTCTAATATGAATGAAGTTTTGTTTCCTATTTCAAAATGCTGTGGTAAGGATTTCATTATGTTATAGGTAAAGCACATAGAACAATGCCTGTACAAGCAGTGAGCAACAAGCAAGAGTAAAGAGACTATTATCATATCATATCATATCATAATTATATATTATATTATATTATATTATATTATATTATATTATATTAATTATATCATATGGTAGATAAAAGTTTATTCTGGTTATTGTGGGAACACAGTAAGTGGTGTTGTAAGCTAGAATTGAAAAATTTTTTCTTAAGGGATTAATGTCTGAGGTGACAAGAATTAGCCAAGTGAAGAGATTTCCTTCAACGCATAGGACAGTGAGTCCAGTTCATCAAAGGAAACAGCATATTCAAAGATGTTATAGAAGCATCATGTAGCTCCATCTACATTTGAAGTTATTTAAGGGTATGGTCCTTTGTGTTTTTCTTCACTAAAAAAGTTTATGAAGCATCCATTATGCATTAGGTGTTATCCTAAAGGCTGTGAATACCAAGGAGATACATGTAGCTTAACATTTAGTAAGAAAATAGTAATTTGAAGTAGAGTCATTGTTGCAAGCTGAGATACTGATGGACAGAGCACATTTTATGAATATTCAGATCCTTGTTTATTTTGACTAATATTGAGTCTTGCTCAGTAGAAATAAGATTGCAAACATCTCTTCTTTACAGCATGACATCAGGTATTCTTTGGTTGCTTGCAATTATTCTCCCAGCTCTTAATACCTAATCACATTGGCATTAATAGCAAGTACTCTATACAACTACAGAAATACAAGACGTACTTTAAAACAATCTACATAATGTGACTCTGTGCCTTAAGCTGGTATTAAAAGGAAGAAAGCTAGAAGAGAAAATGCTTGTAATCATACAATAAAAAATACCACAAAGGAAGATGGTTGGCTAGAAATGCTCTGAAGTAAAAATTATAGAAGTTGAAGGTCTTTTAATGTCTTCAATGCTCAAAAATTTAGTACAAAAATATTTGAACATCTATGATGTAAAAGGACATATGGTGTGTGTAAATCTTCAGTTTTATAAGAGGAGAAATAGAAAGCATGCTAGTGATGACAGCACCAGACTGGGAATTAAGAAAACCTGACATTAAAATCAAGTAAAATGTCCCAGGGAATGGAGGAACGAAGACAAAACTTGCCTCTCTGAGAAGGTTGTTGGGCCAGATCCAATTGTTTTCCTGGCTTGTCTAGCTTCCTTCCTTGGCTAAAGCCAAAAGTCTGAATTTGGCATTGGTTTAGAAGTAGCAAATTTTAAAATTTGAGCAGATTAGGGCAAGAATGTCACTTAATTTGTGAATAAATAATAATAAGAAAAAATGATTCAAAAGTAGAGTGTTTACTTTTGGGCTGTGTGGAGATGTTCTCATCTATCTGAAAATTAAAATAGGTGATTAAAAATATGGTCACTTTTAAAGTCTAACATACGGTCCCTAATAATGTTAGATAATCATGATAATATTAATAATAATATTAGATGAGGTAGGAGTTAATTACATGGCATAAATTAGACATTTATCACCATGTGATAATCATGTTAATAATCATGTTATCACCATGTTAGATAATCATGATAATATTAATAATAATATTAGATGAGGTAGGAGTTAATTACATGGCATAAATTAGACATTTATCACCATGTTGGTACTAAACTGTTTCTTAATTTATATTAATGCAAGCTATGAGAAAGAACAAAATTGGCTATTAGTTTCCCAGAGTTTTGCCTAACTTAATCATTAGTCTTTATTCTTTTTCTTAAATATTTTGATTCTAAGGTTGTATATACATTTCAGCATTATCCAAGAACCTTTGCTCTTCAGTGTCTGCATTTTGTTTGATTTTTGCTAGCATTGTTTCCATAAAGAAATTATCTCCATTTCTGTTCAGTCACTTACTCTCTGTATGATCTTGGGCAAATCACCTATCAAACTCTCAAAACCAGTTCCCTCATCTGTAAAATGTTGCCAGTTATAATACATTCTTCAGAGTTTTTGAAGATTGAATCAGAGAATTTAAGTAAAACTCTTGGCACAGTACCTACCTAGCAAGAAATACAATAAATACTACCAATTGCAAGCAAGAGGAAAAAAGAATAAAGCTGTACTTTTAAAATGACTATTGCAAATGGTTACAAGTTTTGAGGACTTAACTATATATTTATACTGCGTATTTCAAGCATTTTACAAGGCGGATCTCATGTAATCCCCAACAACTAGGTACTATTAGTATCCAATTTTACATGTGAAAAATAATTCTAAACAGGGAAGTTAAATAATGTCCTCAAGGCCACAGAGTCAATAAATGGTGGAATCAAGATTCAGTTCCATTCAGGCAGTTAGTGTTAGACTAACTCTGGAATCTAGACTTATCTTTATTAAGCTAGGCTTCTTTTTATACCAGTGATAGCTATGGAAGAGTGATGTCAGGATGCTACACTGAGCATTTTACCATAAAAAAGGAAACTTGGTAGGAGATCTCTGAGGTAATAATCAAGAAAGTGTTTCAAAGTCTAAGGCAAGATCAGATACTGAAGCCTAAGTAGGGATTATGGGTGACCTAGGGTAAAGGAAAACAGTAATCCAACATTAAATAAATTATAAATAAATAAACAAGTCAATCAAGTAAACCAATGTTGAATCTGTAAAGTCCTCAGACTCTTAGCTTTGTCTCACAGGAATAACTGATTGATATCTAACATACTGCACATGTATGAGGTTACCCTAGGACCAGGTATGGTCAAAAGTTCCTCAGCCTTCATAAGGTTACAGCTCTAAATCTGGCAGCTAGACAAAAATTGTCAATATTTCATGTTATCACAAAATAGAAAGATACTTTGTAAAACATGGTCTATTAAAAGGGAATAATTTTTTACCTTATAGCACTTAATATTATTTGATATTTCATCAAATATTCCTCAAATTTAAGTGTATTTTTTTGCCTAATAGAGGATATGTACCACCCTCTCTGTCCTATTAGTGACATTCAGAAAAAAGCAGCAATAATAACTAAATAATTTTAGTATAATTTATAAGAGAAATCATGGAAATACCCCACAGATAATATTGCAAAGTGGAGAAGAAAATATTTTTTAAACTTAACATTAAAAAAAAATCACACAGTGTTATTATAAATGGGAATTATAGGGAGAAATCATCGAATAATACTATCATCTAATCTCAACAAAACCAAGGAAATTATAAGACAGTGCTGCGATGCCATTGTGCTGAGAGAATGTTTCAGATAGAACATTCAATCTAAACCTACACTGAGATTTAATTCTGATCTCCCTCACTTTTGGGGGGTAAGATGCCCAACTATTAATTTCATTTGAAATTTTTAAGGGAAAAGTCCTTCCAATGCTCTAAAATGAGATTGTGATGATAGTTGTGTTATTGTGAATATATTGAAATTCATTGAATTGTACTCTTAAATCTGGTGCATTTTATATTATAGAAATTGTATCTCAAAAGGCCTGATTTTAAATTTTTTTTTCAACGTTTATTTATTTTTGGGACAGAGAGAGACAGAGCATGAACGGGGGAGGCGCAGAGAGAGAGGGAGGCACTGAATCGGAAACAGGCTCCAGGCTCTGAGCCATCAGCCCAGGGCCCGATGCGGGGCTCGAACTCAGGGACCGCGAGATCGTGACCTGGCTGAAGTCGGACGCTTAACCGACTGCGCCACCCAGGCGCCCCTCAAAAGGCCTGATTTTAAAATGTGCCCTCTACTGGGAGGCTGGGGTGAGTCAGGCTACTCAGGGGGAAGCCGACTGGCCCTTATGGCAAGTTAGGAAATAATGTGAGTCCAGGAAGCATGTGATGCCAGAGAGACAGGTAAAGTCACCTTGGGATTCAACCTGGCCAGCAATGATCAAATTACCTTTGCCTCACTCTTTCCCTCTTAAAAGAAGGTAGAAATAAACATACTGGGTAAAAAAAGTTCTTCCATGTACAGCTGTTTTTGACAAGCCTATTCCTTCAAAAACAAAAAAACAAAAAACAAAAAAACAAAAAAAGAACACCAACGCTGAAAATAACTGTCAGTCACTAGATTATCTGGTACCCACATAATACATAATGACCATTCAGTGAAATTAATGAAATGACAAATATATCTGAGGTTGCAAAAAGAAAAAAAAAAGTAAATTAAATGCATTTCATATGGATGAAAGTAAACAAAAACATATAACTTCATATCATGAAGCATAGGTAGAAATGTTCTATGTTCTATAGTCTACTTTATTTCTGTCAGTATTTGAACTATTCCTAGCATATTTTATATTAATACACAAATCTATAAATATACCATATATATTCTATTCTAGCTGGTAGCATACCTTCACACTTCACAGAACAAGATAATGCGACCTATAGAACAGGCTGGGATAGATTTCTCTTTTGATTGTGAGATGTATGCTAATTTAAAGGGCAAAAATGCCCCAATTATCTTTCTCACTAGGCATTGCCTTTCTAAAGTAACAATGCTTCTATTTATCAGGTAATAGCTGTAGTATTGTTATTGATTTTAGCAGAATTTCACCTCTTTCTTTCACAGTGAAATGGTGAAATTAAGACTGTAATAAGGAAATTAACTAATTAAAACCCAAGCCCTATTTTATATTGAAAACATATTTTAATTTTGTTAAAATACTAATTGATAAGTATTTTTTGAAATATTGGTTTTTGACACCTTCAATGGTCATGAATTTTTAAAAATGTTTTTCTAAGGAAAATTTCTAATATTAAAAAACAATTGAATGGTAGAGCAAGCCTACATATACCATCATCTACTGATCCAAAAAAATTCAATAATTTGCTATACTTATTTTATCTATCTTCTTATGTATATATTTACTACTAAAGAAAATTCTAGACCCCATGTCTTCCACTGCTACATACTTAATAGGCATCTAAAGAAAAGTATACATTTGGGGTTTATCAAATTTTTCTTCTGTAAATAAAAATATCTATTTTCAATATGCTATAATAATACATAATTTTTTAATAATTACTTTTGAGAGAGGGAGTCAGACAGCACAAGTGGGGAAGAAGCAGAGAAAGAGGGAGACACAGAATTTGAAGCTGGCTCTAGGTTCTGAGCTGTCAGCACAGAGCCTGACGTGAGGCTTGAACTCACAAACCACAAGATCATCACCTGAGCTAAAAATGGACACAACCGACTGAGCCACCCAGGTGCTCCAATAATGCATAAATTTTAAGACTTATTTAAAATGTATAGAAGACAGAGTATTAAAAATTCTAAGTGGTTCACTTCCATTCAAATGTATTTTTCCTATTACAAATTATAATCCAAAAGTATAGATAAAATTATGAATATTGTAATATTAAAGAGAAAGCAATGGCAAACTTATTGTAAGTCATGTTGGCTTCTCTGACATATTTAAATATTTCTGTTCAATAATGTAAGTCCATAATTCTTCCAAATGCTGAAATCAGAAATATAATCTGCCATTTAGATGTATAAATCCTTTACCCCAAAAGTCAGTTGGGCAAGCTTCAAATATAGTAAAATATTTAAAATTCCATACTTTAATTTATAACATTTAATGCGATTTGTGTATATTGGCAGTAAAGTAAATATATTAGAATATCATTTCCACATGGGTTCACTTCCACTGATATTGGCTAATATCAGTCAGTGTAAAATTTGAATAAAATTAGCAACACTGATGAAATAGCTTTATAAGATTTCACATAAAAATATAAGATATTTAAATTTATGTAAGCACTGATACAAATACTAAACTACTATGCTAATGAAACGATGCACTAAATTAGTATTTTAGCTCCAAGAGACATATTTTGACTTTTATTTAATTATACCTTATATATAATATTTCATATATGTACTTTAGGACTACTGAGAATTAAACTTATTTTATTGGGGTGCCTGGGAGGCTCAGTTGGTTAAGCATATGACTCTTGGTTTCGGGTCAGGTCATATCACTGTTCGTGAGTTTGAGCCCTGCATCAGGTTCCGCACTATCAGGGCAGAAAGAGAGGGAGAAAAAGAGAATCCCACGCAGGCTCCTTGCTATCAGTGCAGTGGGGCTTGATCCTACAAACCATGAAATCATGACCTGAGCCAAAATCAAGAATCGGATGTTAAATCAACTGAACCACCCAGGCACCTCTAAAAATTTTTATTTGAGATACAATTTTCCATCTTTATCTTTTTTCTACAAATTCTTTTATTTATTTATTTTTTTAACTTTTTCTTTCAATTCTAGTTAATTAACGTACTATATTAGTTTCAGATGTATGATACGGTGATTCAACAATCCCATACTCCATCTTTACCTTTTTTACCTATGTATCTATGATTAAACCATACCTTCAAAGTGATCATCTCTTCTGGGCTGTGCCTTCTTTGGTGATTTTGTAACAGAAACTTTATTTTCATTGTTTTTGAATAATTCTAGGCAAACAGTGGGATCTAGACAAAAAGAGCAAGATAAGACAAAAGTTCAGCTCTGGCTCATTCTATCTCTGAAGTGGCTATATTTTTTTATGATAGTATTAAAAAATAATACCCACTCTATAAATCACTGTGATATTGGTAATTATGTCAAAGTTTCATAATATGAAATAGTAACTAACCATTCACATATTCTTGGTTTTCTGATTAAGTACATAGCCAATAATTAATACAGAGCACAGAAATGCTAATAATGTGAAAAAAATCACATAAACACTTTCTAGTAATGGCATCATCTTTTTATTTTGGGAATTGTTTTACTGTTTATTTTAGCTCCTTTCTTAAATTCCTGATTTCTGCTGGAATAAAGTAAAATTTCTATAAATTCATAATAGGTGAAAGCTATTATTACAGGAAAGGCCATATACCCTACTATTCTCTCCTCTACATATGAGGAGCTGGGAGAAAGGAGATGTAAGCAAGACAATTGATAGGAGAGACAAAGATCATTTCATTAATTTTATGGATAAAATAACGGTTTTGCTTTTGTCCTAATGTATTATATTTACATAACAAAGAATTTATGGAAATTCTATATACATTTTATAGCCAAGAGCACTCTAAATCTATTAATTTTACAAAATAAATGGGATGATTGTAAATATAGGGCCCTATAATTTACTGGTAATGAATAATTCTATGGAATGTAAATTGGAGATTTGGTGCAGTTGTACTTTTTGCTTATTGAAGAACTGTGAGAAAAGAAAATAGTGGTGTAAGAAATGGAATAGAATAAAGAATGGAAATTTATGCATTTCAAGTAGGTTAACATAAAACCACATTTAAGGGCAGCATACATTTCTTAATATCTTACATCATCTTGCAAAAGGATAACTTAAAATCTTTAATTAATATCTAATGCAGTAACATTGAATATGCTAAATAGAAAAATATGATTTTAAATAGTGTAAAGCTCAAACTACATACTTCAATTAAATGCTAAGATAGCATATTTTTAGAATATTATTAGAAAAACAGAATAGTAGTTGTAGAGTTATTTTTCAAGCATGTGGAAACTGAAGATTTCCATTAGTCTTTTAGCAATAATTACCCTTACTAATAAGCATGATTTCCATGGTTCACAGAGATTATATTTCTCAAGATTAGGGAAAATATTAGTCAATATTTGGGCATGTCTCATAATTATATGTGACCTAAGGTATTGTAAGAGTTGGGTGTGTCTATATGAATTCAACATAATTTAGAAATAAGAATAACATATTTTTAAAAAATGGTGCCTATGTATTTAATAAAACATATTATATATTGTCTAAGTCATTTATGAAAAACCATGCTGACATGTCAAAAGGAGCATTAGTCAGTCAGGGAAGACAGATTACCATGGGCTTATGTTCTGTATGATACCTTATAACCTACTGATCTTTCTACATGTTCTCCTGTTCTTGCTATTCCATTTCATCTATGCGCGTCCTGAGCAAAGACATTACAATTCGACAGAACTGGATTAGACCCGAGACCTAATTTTTACTAGTTGTGTGACTCTGGGCAAATTGCCCTCTCTCCTTCACTTCTCTACCCAAGAGAAATAATATTAACTTTGAAATACTACTGCGAGAACTAATGAAATAATGTATGTAAAGCATCAAGACTCATGTCTGCAAAGTGTCAGTGCTCAACAAATGCTGGCTAGTAAACATATAACCACAACATAAATAAGAATAATATTTCCAACTTGGCAATTCTATTCTCAGAAAGGATCTTAAATCCTTCATAGAATAAGATGATATTAATTGATGGTCCATAATTGGCTTCATTTTACCCATTTTATTTATATAACACACAGAATAATAGCTGTAGATCTTTTATAAATTCTTTGGTACTCCTTTGGGCAAATAATCTCTCCATGACTTGATTTCTTAATATGTAAAACAGAGAAAAAAATAGCACTTTCCTCATATTATTATCAAGATTAAAGAATACATACAAAAATATCTAGAAAAGTTGTCTAGCTCAATTTACTCAAAAAAAAAAATTTTACTCTACAAGGGCGCATAAACAGTGCTATATTTTCAATATCCTTTCATTTTAAAACATTTTGATTGCAACCTTTAATTTATTTAAAACTTACATTAATTCAAATTTCAAAGGGATAATAAAGAAGCAAGAAACAGCATTCTAGATGGGGGGAAAAATCACTTGATTTTGATAGCCCCTGGAAATACCACTGTGAAATAAGACACTACTCTTACCCTCAAAAAATACCCTCAAAAAATAAGCTAGGGTACAAACTTATTGTAAAGATTTCAGCTTGTGAAACCTTTTTCTTGCATCATAAAATCAATTTTGTACATTTAAATCTACCCTCTGAGGTCATCAATGGCAAGTCTATGTTGCTGCTTTAAAAATCTTTTGTCTCCCAGTATGGCTTGCCCAGTGTCTGGGAAATAGATTTTAAATACATCTTTATAAAATACTTAAAGAAACCTATAAGTAAGTTGAGTTTCTATTATGTATGTGGTTCCATACTCAACACTTCATTATCTCATTTAAGTAACATAACTTTATTTAGGCATTAGAACAACCTTAAAATTATTTCATCTCCTATATAATCTCTTTTCAGTTTCTACAGTCCTAATCTTAGCTCACTGGTTGATCTTATTCTTGTTAACTTCATACATAAAAACCTGGTTATTACCCATTTTTTGTATGTGCAAAGTACAGCTGTGCTGTAAAATATGTTTTAAGTCTGATGACTATTTCATCATTTACTTACTAATTTAAATTTGCCTTCCCAAATAGAAACATATATTTAAATGACTATAATATACATACCCAGTCATACACATACACACAAAGGTATTTAGTGACTTTTATCTCATTTACTGCTGATTCAGTTAATAGTTGTTAATTGAATATCTACCATATGCCAGGTATGATATTAGGTGGGGAACAAGGAGTGTCTTCACCTCAAGGATCTTACTATTCAAATGGATTTTATTATTGTTTTGCTAGCGCAACAAAGTTAATGTTTGATCAAAAAATGTTTTTATTTTATTTATTTTGAGAGAGAGAGAGAGAGAGAGAGAGAGAGCGCACGAGCAGGAGAGGGACAGAGAAAGAGAGAGGGAATCCCAAGCATGCTCAGCACAGAGCCTGACGCCAGGCATGATCCCACAAACTGTGAGATCAGGACCTGAGCCAAAATCAAGAGTCCGACGCTTAATCCAGGCACCACATGACCAAAATTCTTATAAATTATTTTTAGAAATCACTGAAGTAAACAAAACAAATTATCAATAAACTTAATTTTGTCACAGTTCTATATATTCTAGTCCCTTTTGATCCTTCACATTCATTCTTTACCTTATCATTTTGCAACCTGATCTCTTTGTGGTAGCCCATGACTGCTCAAGTCACATTAAAAAGTTAGTCTAACTTATTTTCTACCTGGCTTAATTCTTGACTACAAATACATGTTACCAACACAGTCTCAAGCTATTTTCATCGCTGAAATAAAATGAACAAGTATTTATTGAGTGCTTACTATGTACTTGACACTGTGCTAGGTGTTACAAACTGCTGCAAGATGATTCTTATCCCTAGTGTAGCCCTACCTTTAGAACTAAATTAACTTCTTTTGCTTCATCCTACTCTTTCTTTACTCAATGAAATTTGAAATGGATATGCATAAATATGATAAATATTGAAAGACCACATTGTGTTTTTGTCCTTATATTCTTAGCCTTTAAACTTTTTAAGGGCTCTCCACCCAAATCCCTATACTCAGAACTTATCCTCTCTGAGAAGTGTTCCACATCAAAACAAAGCACTTACTCTCTTCCCTGACCCTGTTCCTCTCAATCTTGCTACCAGTCAAGCTCATTACTTTTAGGTTATTGACTCTTATGTTTTCAGTAAACCAGCAACTCACATCTTGCACATCATGCTTTCCACGGTAGTTATACACCCTAACCTTCCCTGCGTATTTGCTAAATTCCAACACAGATCACCAAATTCTAAAATTACTTCTGTGCATGAGGCAACAGTAAATACAAAAAGACAAACAAATAAAAACTCCATAAAGATAAGACAGTCATTACTGGTTCATGCTTATGTCCATCATGAGAAAAACAGCAATAACTTACTAGGAATAACAATAATCAGAACCCAAACTCAAACTAAGTATATATAACTCTTCACAATTTTAGATTTCATCCTCTGACTTCCAATCAATTCCTCTTCCCTCTCCTCCTCCTCTTCTGGCTTTTTCTGTTTAAAGCAGATGACCTCTTTTATCCCAGTAGAAGTCATTAATACTGACTCTCCCCTGATGGTTGCCTACACTGTATGTTTCCTTGGCCCCTTGCTTCTCTATTAATCAGCAAACTCAGTGGTATTCCTCCCCTATCTGCAACTTTCTTTGAATAATTGACCCCCAGCCTTTTGGCCTATTTTCACTCTCATCTTCAAACAAATATTGTGGACTCATATCCCTTGGCTAATAAATACACGTATAAGATATAAACGGGAAGTATTATGCTACTGAGCAACTTGTGCTAAGGTTCTTCATGGTAGAAATTTGAATTAAAGCTTCCATAACCTGTGCATTTATACCCCACTCCTTGAGGATTACAGCTTTGTTAGTTGGAGGACATAATTGATTCCATTTCATTAAAAGTTTCTATCCTCTGATGTTTCACCTACCACCCTCCCTACCCCCACAAAGATGGATAGTCTCCCATAGTTTTATGGACAATGTTGCCCTCTGGTGGCTTATGATTTTCAAGTTGGCATGTCATCCATGTAATATATATATATATATATATATATATATATATATCCATGTATATTTGAAAATTACTATTAATTTTTAAGTGTTTAATATAATTGAAGTATCTAAAGCATCATTTTAACTTCTTAGTAAAAGTTTAAAATTATGGCCATTATTTTAGGCAGATTTAAATAAGGTAGTAGGATTTTACATATTGAATTGTAAACTGGAAATGTACTAGAAAGTTCTTTTTCTGTAAGAAGAAAACCAGAGGTACAATCTTATATGATTCATTCACAGATACAAAATGACATAAGTGCTACATTATTAATCTAGTAGAAGACTAAAGCATTATAATTGGAGAAGATCCCACTGATTTTCTTGTTCATTATTTCATCCTTAATCTTACCTTGAGTATTTCTATTCTGAGTATCTGCTGTGACAAGGCAGTAGAGAAAAAGAATGAGGAGAATTTAAATGTCATCATTAAGTTGTACATTATGGAATTCAAATTTAAAAGAAAAAAATTACTTGTATTTCATTAATCTAATAATATTTTGATTAAACAAAAGCAAAACAAAAGCTTAACAAGGGTACAAACTCAGTAGTAAGAATGCAATTTGGTTTACAATCATTCAATTAGAGTAATGATATCCATAAAAATTATACAATTGCCATTTTAGACCTTTACCTAACAGATCATGCTTAATGGCCACTGGCAAAATGTTGAATTTAAAATTAGGTTGTTAATTTGTATGTTTGGTTGTCCTTTTACATTTGTTACTCTATCATGCCACCTTGTGACAGATAAAAAATGTTTGATTTTGCCTGATAATTATTACGTCTAATTTTTGTCCTTTAACACAATGGTTTTTTGTATGAGCATATATTCCTTATTAAACCTTTTGCTAAAACATATTATTTACTATGCTGATTTATTAAAAATGCTTTTATCAACAAAAATCACTTAGTTATAAGAATGAGCAAGAAAGATCTATACATTTCCAGAGATAGATTCTACTAAGATAGATTTTTTCTTAGCTTCACTATCAGAAACTATTACAAACATTGTGAATATCTTTTAAAAAATAGACCTTGAACATAAGTAATAATTATTTGTTGAACATTGGCTGAAATAGTACTTCTGACACTTCTAATATCTGAACTTCCCCCAGGAATTTCAGAAACTTTTATTATTCTCAAAACAGCTATTTAAAGAATGTTTGTTGGTGCTACTGAAGATGAAAAAAATATATACATCAAAGCAATAAAAAAGTTTGTCAAACTACCCTGACTTACTATACTGGATTCCATTTCCCTAGGACTGAAAGAAAGTCTCACTATTGTTAAGAGTTTGGAGTTACTAATCCTTGGGAACCACCTTATAGTATTGTGTTCACTGAGTCCTGATGAACTTAATAGGAGTTTATAAAACAAGACTGTGGGAGGCACAAAGCAAGTCAGCACAGAGCTGTCAGCACAGAGCCTGACGTGGGGCTCAAACTCAGGAACCCAGAGATCATGACCTGAGCTGAAGTCAGATGCTTAATTAACCAACTGAGTCACTCAGGCACCGCTACATTTTCTTTAAAAATGTTTAAAATTTCAATCTTTCAAACTTTACAAACTGTTAGCACAAAACAAAAAGTACTACAGCTATCTCAAAAAGATAAACGATATCACTAACCTAACAAACACCAAAAAAAGGAAAGTTGACATTTTGGAATATAAAAATAAATCATCAGAAATCTATCAATAAAGTACTGTGCCAAGAAATATCAGCTATTCCTTGGAAACTAAGAGTATCTTGGTTATTATTATTATTATTGTTGTTTAATGTTTACCTTTATTTTTGAGAGAGACAGAGGAGAAAGCAAGAGAGTGTGAGTGAGAGAGGGGGAGAGAGAGAGGGAGATACAGGATCTGAAGTAGGCTCCAGGTTCTGAGCTGTCAGCACAGAGTCCGATGCAGGGCTCCAACTCACAAACCATGAGACCATGACCTGAGCAGAAGTTGGCCACTTAACTGACTGAGTTACCCAGGCACCCCTTATTATTAAAAAATTAATAATAATAAAATAAATAAATATATATATATATATATATATACATACATACATATATATTTTTCTTAGAATTCTACCAGGGAATTAATGATTAAAATAATAAATAGAAGGAGTCATCATTAAGTATTACCTAAATAATAAATAGGAAATAATAAATAATTTTTAAATAATAAATAGGAAAATTAATAAAGATAAAAATTAATCTTCTAAATGCTTCTTTGTATACTTAAATAAGCTAGAACTACAAGATAAATATAGATTCTTTGCTTTTCTCAGGACTGATGGAACTTTTACAAAAACATTTCACTGCCATTAAAATCTCAAAAATTCTTAAAATCTACAAAAGAAGCTAATGAATGAGAAAAACTCAAAACCAGTTTTTTTAAAAAAAGGTCACATTACTTATATCAAATCTATGAGTCCTTGAGTAAATATTTATAAAATTATAAGTAAATGCAAAGTTACATACAATATGCTAATAATTTTAAGTAGTTTTAATTATAAAGTCATAATAATGTGCTGTTTCTTGCTCTGACACCTATAAACTACTCCACGTATTAGGTAATGATACTAAAATGATCAAAAGTATCCAAAGAATGATTTGAAGAATCAAGTGGGATAGAAAAAAAGGGTGCCACTGAACATTTCCCAAGTTCCACATAATTGTGAAGATATACACTGTACTTCTTTTCCAAAATGTCAAGTTGTGAAGCCTTCAGAGCTAATGTTCATGGAACAAACAAACTTATAGAAATAGCTTATTGAATAATCAAGCAATTTAAAAACAAAGGAATAACCACATGAAGCAGACACTCTAGAATCAACATTTGTCAAAATGAACCAACTTAGAAACAAATTACAGCATAATTCTCAGTGCACAATGGATAGAATAATCAATGAGAAAGTAGATAAGAAACAGAGGCAAAGTGAAAATAGCACTTAAGTGTATAACAAATCATTTAACGTAATAACATAATTTTCTCTAAGTTTCCTTGGTTGAGTTTTCAGAATTATTACCTTAGACGTATTCATAACTGCACATTTCATTTTGGTTCTTATTAAATGTTATTAAATACGATTTGGTAAAGCATATTTTAAGACAATTTATCTTCAATATCAGACACACATTATTATTCAAAGAGCATTCACGACCCACCTAATTTTTTCCTTAATTTCTTTGATTTCATCTTCTGTGCTCTCTTCAACATTTGCTGAGCAGTAGCAATGTCCTTAAAGCCCCTATTAATAGATTGCATAAAGGAAAAACAAATATTCAGACCATATTTATATATACATAGATATACAAACACACATATCTGAATTACATCATACTAAAACAAATTAGATTCCATTTAAGAACCTATAATTTAACAGATGTATAGTTTCTTAAAAACTAATAATTCTTAAAGTCTTGAAAAATGTCTATCCTAAAAATTTTAAAGTCTCTCAATTTCTTAATATTTTAGTTTAAAATATACCACATACCATTCTTTCGAAATTTTTTCTTCTTTTTCAGATTTTAGCGAACTCTTTCTGCTGATCTTTGATTCAGGTGTCCAGGACAAAGTTCTGTGTTCTGGTCTGGCGATAGAAAAAACTACACTAACTGAATCAACACAAGAATATCAGCACGTTTTAAAAAACTACAAGCTATTTATGTTGTTTCAAACTCGGAAATAAAATCTATTTAAGTTACAGAAAAACTTTATCTTGAAAAGTAATAAAAGTCTGCCATTAATTTAAAATGTTTACATTTCAATTACTTGAAGCATATTTCAATCCTTTTGTCGAAAGAAATGCAGCCCTGGAATTTTTATTCTAATCCTTATCTCTACCTATATCATAGTATTTTAAAGTTCAGTTGTTTACAACAGTTAATGACATTATTTCACTGACACTTTTGTAGTTGTTTTAATGAAGCTACCTCACACTTTTTTTTTTACTGAAAACTCTGTAAAAATCATTACACTTAACACTGTTTTCCCATCTTCTAAGCAGATAAATTTGTACTTAATTTTCATCATTTTACCACTTTTGTAATAAGTATAGTATTCTCGTTATGGGTTGATCCTCTAAAAGAGTAATTTAGCTTACCTGCTATTAAACTGTGAGTGTTCTGATGAAAACAAATTTTCTTTCTCATTACATAGCCACGCTAGAGCTGGATGGCTTGGTAAATTCAGTGAAGTATCATCATATTTTAAGGTTCCACAGAACTTATCAGAAAAATAATGTATATTAAGTATAAAATAAATGGAAAAATTCTAGCACTTATATCATATTACTTTACATGCATATTATTCAGTAGCCTCCCAAGGGAAACACATACAAAAACTGAAAATTATAATAAAATTAAATTTATGTAGTACACATGTAAATGTCCTTTATTGTAGTGGTAAGGGATATGTTTTTTTGGTACAGTTTGCATATACAGAGTGATTAATAGCAAAGATCTTAAAAAATATCAAAAAACAAAATCTTCAAAGATTATCAAATAAATAACAGATATTGCAGTCCATTGACCTCTGACTGAGAATCTTCAGCTGTTGCCCTCTTAATGCATATTTTTGTATTTTTAAAGTGCTGTCAACTAGTGATTTTAGTCTGCTGCCAAATATGCAGCTGAAGTATATCATTTTTTTTTTTTTTGCTACTGTGAAATAAAGTGTTGAAAGAAATCCAAAATAAAGAAAAAAATTAGAAGCAAACGAAAGAAAAGCTACATGAAAAATTACATCTGGGGATGAGGAGGAAGTCAGAGGCTTCTAAAAGTAATTGTGTTTTTCAAGTCAATAAATTGCATTATTAATCACTGCAGCACGGCATAACCTTAAGAAACGAACAAAGATGGAGCATTAAGAGATTTCCATGACATGTTACCTTTGGCCAGTGCAGCTGGTTCGGGAGAAGCAGTGTTTGTGAAGGGAAGCGGGCGGAATCTAAAGCTAGCCATTCTTTCTCTAAGGCAGCCTGCAAATAGTAAACATTAATGTACATAGTTCAGTTTGCATAACTTTTACAAAGAATCTTTGAAATTGTCTTTTATACTACAAATATTAAGAGAGCGTAGCAGGATTTTTATTTATAGGAAAATGTGCTACTTGCTATTGTGAGATTTTATGCATCTATTTAAAGCAAACATTGTAAAAAATAGAAGAGTTTTCATCCCCAAGTGGGATAAAGTGAGAATCTGACTGTTCAAGTGTTACAGAAAATAAAGAGGTGCAGACTGTTCCGTGTATTTAACTGTTTGATAATTATGACTCTGAGCCAACTCTAGATGTGACTGGGGGACAGAATCTTTCATCTCTTTTTAATGCAAACTTTAATATTTTCAACCAAACCTCAGTATTGAAAATTTATGGTTATTTTAATATTACTATCATTTTTTCCATGTACACTGTCTATAAGATAGATTTTCCTTAATTTTTTCAAAAATTTCACAAATTTTCTGAATAGATGGAAAATGAATTTTGTGGCAACATAAAAATCATGGATCTTAACATTATAGTCTCTAATTCAAGTGTGTGAATGATAAAAAATATATAAATTTAAATTTTAAAATGATTCTATTTAAGTCCCTTCACTTTTTATCTTATCTTTATTCCATTTATGTAATTATCAAATTTATTTTATATTTTCACAATGGTATACTAATTATGCTAGTGTTATATAGTTAGGATATAATTATCCAAATTTTTTTTGCTTGCAGTATCTAATATGGTTTAGAATAAACTTCTGTGGTTCTATAATGTTTCGGGAATTTTTACAAAAAAAGATCAGATGCTCATGAACTTGTTTTTTAAAAGGTTGTAAAATATTCAAACATTTTGGATTTAAAAACTAGAATGATTATATTCTGAGGAGAACTAAATGCAATTTTCCATTTATACAATTTCAGTGTTTATTGACCATCTGTTGAAAGACCACTGAGAAGGAAAAACTAAGAAACCCTGACTATAGGCTAGCAGTGCAATGACATATTTTTACTTATAGAACTTAGAATAACTAAATTCATGGTATTTGAATAAATAGGAAACCTCTACTCAGTTGTTTGACAGGTACATTGTCCAATTTTTTCCAGGCAAACATTTTAACACATATATCACAGTTATATGTCAGTTACATATGGTTTAAGAATATGTATCTTGTTTAAAAAGTGCTATTTACAATGCCAACAGGATTCAGGGTTCAGATTTTTTAAAAAAAAATTTTAATGTTTATTTCATTACTTATGAGAGAGAGAGAGAGAGACAGAGTGTGAGCAGGGACGGGGCAGAGAGCGAGAGAGAGACACAGAATCTGAAACAGGTTCCAGGCTCTGAGCTGTCAGCACAGAGCCCAACTCAGGGCTCAAACTCACAAACTGAGATCATGACCTGAGCTGAAGTTGGACACTTAACTGACTGAGCCACCCAGGCTCCCCTAGAGCTCAGATTTTTTTAATTCTTCCTTGTGTATGCCAAATAAAGAAAAATCCAGTTCCATCCCAGGAAAGACCAAGGCCTATGGCATATCAGCTAGCATCAAATTCGAATTCTTAATCTGGTGAAAACTACTAAAGTGAAGAGAAAATGTGAAAATGTGGAGATGATATGATAAAAGGCAGTCCCAGAAGATTCTGGGAAGATGGCGGAGTAAGAAGAACTGGGAACCTGTCTCCCAACTTAGAAAATGATTGCGCTGGCAGAATCCATCTGATGTAATTATTTTGGAATTCTGGCATCTATTGAAGGCTTATAACTTCCAGGGGAAGACTTGGATGGTAAATTGTGGTTAATTTTATTCAATGTCAGCTTTTAGCACAGTAGCAGCTATTCTCTACTCCTGGGCTCTGAGGCAGGCAGCTGTTCACGTGTTCCAGGAGTAGCCTGCACACAGCTTGTAGAGCCAGGGTGGACAATCAGGACAGTAACCTCCAAGTATCGGTATCTATGCACCGATCATTGATTATTACTTCTGATCGCAGAGGTGCAAAGAAGTGGGTATCCTTTGCTGCACTTCTATTGTTGCAAGCCCCTGCCCTACCAGCTAAGTGATCTCCAGGGGATTTCATGGACTGCTATTCTCCCCAACCCCTTCATTTTTCTTTATTTCATCTTTTGGGAGCCATTAAAGACTAAGATATGCTTTTTTTTCTTAAGGCTAGAACATTCAAAAGCATCTGTATATATGTAGGAAATTAGAAAGTCAACATACATGTCCAGGGAAAGGCACAGGCTCAGAAAAGACCTGAGAAGACCTTAAGTTTGTAACTCAGGGTGACCCTCAGCACAGAGATAGCCTCTAATAATCAATACAAAAACAAAAACAATAAAAGCAAAAACAAAACCCCAGCAAACCTTGGGGAAGAGAATCTAATTTCTAGAATTACTGTAATTATTAGATTCAATGTCCAACTCTAAATAAAGAAATCACAAGCCTTACAAAGCAACAGAAAAGTTTATGGCCCATTCAAAGGAAAAATAAATAAATCAACCAAAACTACCCCTAAAAAAAGACCTCATGGCAGATCTACTAGGCAAAAACTTTACAAATAATTGTTTTAAAGATACTCAAAGAAGTAAAAGGAGAGAAAATGGTATATAAACAGAATGGAAATATCAATAAAGAGATAGAAAATCTAAAAAGACACCAAGAAGAAATGCTAGAGCTGAAAAGCACAATAGCCAAAATAAAATATTCACTAGTGGGATTCACTAGAGAGATCTATTTCTGAGTAGGTAGATAAAGGAATCAGTGAACGTGAAGACAGGACAATGGAAATTATCAAGTCTGAGGAATAGAAGAAAAAATAAAAGATCGAAGAAAAGTGAACAGAACCTAAGGGACTTGTGAGACACTATCAAATGTACCAACGCATGTACCATGGGAGTCACGGATGGAACAGAATAAAAGAAAGAGGTAGAGAGCATGTTTGAAGACACAATGGCTAAAAATTTCCCAAATTCAGTGACTGACCTGAATATAAACATCCAAGAAACTTAATGAACTTGAAGTACAAGGAACTCAGAGACCCAAACCAAGACACATAATCAAACTTTCAAAAGCAAAAGATACAGAGAATCTTGAAAGGAGCCAATGAGAAGCAACTTGTCACATATACGGAATCCTCACTAAGACATCCAGCAGATTTCTTATCAGAAAGTTTAAAGTCCTGAAGGCAATGGGTTGAGATATTCAAAATGGTGAAAGAAAACAACAACAAAACTGTTAGCCAAGAATCATATATTGTCAACTGTCCTTCAAATTCAGGGGAGAAATTCAGATAGTCCCAGATGAACACAGGTTGAGAGAGTTTGTTATCATTAGATCTGCCCTGAAAGAAATGCCTAAGGGAGTCCTGCAGGTTGAAATGAAAAGACTAGACAGCAGTTCGAAGCCATATGAAAAAACAAAGATCTCAGTAAAGAGAAATACATGGGAATGTATAAAAGCTAATATTATTGTAACAACGGTTTGTAACTCTACTTTTTGTTTTCTATATGACTTGAGACTAACATATTTTAAAACTATTAATTTAAAAGCTAGTATTATTGTTACTTCGGCTTGTAATTCCACATTTAGTTCCCCACATAATTTAAGATAGTAATTCATTTAAAGGAGTTATTAGTTTAGGTTTATACAAAGGCAATTTTGTGATATCAACAACCAAAAGTGGTGGAGGTGGAATTGTAAAGGAGAAAGTTTTTGGATGCTTTTGAAGTTAAGATGGTGTAAATTCAAACTAGAATGTTACAGCTTTAGGATATTAAGGGGGATTAAGGAGTTATTGTTTAATAGCTATGTAGCTTCAGTTTTGCAGAATGAAAAGAGTTCTGGATATGGATTAATGGTAACACAACTTTATGAATGTATTTAATACCACTGAATACCACTTAAAAATTAAGATGATAAATTTTATGTTATGTGTATTTTACTACAATAAAAAAAATTAGGGGGAAATTTTTAAAGGTAATGTGCCACTAAAGGACTGACTGTGGAAAAGGAGCAGTATTGCCAGGTGAGAAGCTTGATTTATACACTGTTTTTTTTTTTTTTTTTTTTTAATATACAAACAAACAACTTTTTTTTTCTTTTAAACACCTGCCAACCACCTCCTTTTTACATTCTCTGGGACTCCAGCTGTTTCCTTTCTACAGCAGGACAGGGACTCACAAAGCAGAGTGATTTCTTTGCCATTTTACATAGATGTAGATGGAAGTCTCTTTCTTAAAAAAGCTATCTAAAGTCTGGGGAAAAATGTAGTCTTTAAATTGATACATAAAAGTGAAGAAAACTTTGAAAATCATTTTTCTTGGTTTTTAATTCAATGTCACAAACTTTTATAAGATGCCAGAACAATTCTTTAACTACTATCTCAGAAATTTCTAGAAGCATGAAGAGAAGGTTTAATATAAAATGCTAAAGATGCTCTTAGTAATTATATAATCACAACCAAAAAATATTACCAATACTACTGATTTATATGAGTTCAAGTTTATTAATATCAAGTATATTTGGCAGTACTTAGAATGTTGAAAAAAACTTTCAAAATGTTAGGAGGAAATGGCCAAGATTATAAATATACTACTGTTTTAAAAACATATATTAATATATCATGCTTACCACTGGACATTTATACAAATTTCAGTTATTGCTTAAGAAAACCTTCTGTTCAGATATCCTTTAACTTACAACTGAGGATCTGGAAAGCTTTCTAGTTATTAGAAGACTACTAACAAATTTATTACATATTAAAAATAAACTTGAACTTAGATTTGTAACTGTGAGTTCACAATTGAATGTTTGACCAGATATCCATGTATTTGTCTTTTTTTTTAATTTGAGAGAGACAGAAAGTGAGGGAGAGAGGCAGAGAGAGAGAGAGAGAGAGAGAGAGAGAGAGAGAGAGAGAGAATCTTAAGCATGCTCCACACTCAGCACAGAGCCTGATGCAGGGCTCGATCCCACAACCTGGGATCATGACCTGAGCTCAAATCAAGAGTCGAGCGCTCAACTGACTGAGCCACCAAGGCACTCTAATCATGTATTTGGCTTTTGATCAGAAAAGAAATCATTATTCTATAATCCAACTTTGAAAGTCTAGAAAATAAGGATATTAAAAAGAGGAGCTAAGAAAGAAAGAAAGAAAGAAAGAAAGAAAGAAAGAAAGAAAGGAAGGAAGGAAGGAAGGAAGGAAGAAAGAAAGAAAGAAAGAAAGAAAGAAAGAAAGAAAGAAAGAAAGAAAGAAAAGAAAAGAAAAGAAAGAAAAGAAAAGAAAAAGAAAGGACTACAAATAACATTCATGTTTATTTGGGTGTATAAATACACAATTTTTCAGGCCATCTAGTGTAATCCTTTCATTTGATGCGTGAAACTAGGTTCAGACTTGCCCTAAGCAACAAGTCAGTTAGAATTGAGCAAGTCCCAGAAATGCTAAAAGCCATGACTTGATGTTTTTCCTCCTCCCTTCACTACTACTCTCATGCCCCAACACTTTCCTCCTCTTCTGTCCAAGTTGTCCCTTGCTATCCCCAAAATAATTCTTTCTAATACTTCTTGATAACTTCTGGAGCATCTTAGAATCCTTATACTTTGGAAACTTGGCCCATTATACATCTCAAATTTCACTTTCTAAACCCTCTCTTCCATCCTCATTGCAAAAGCACGGTGGCTCAAATTGTTTGAGACTGTTGTTATATATATGCCATGCATACCTTTTTTCATTAAACAAAATGTCACTGTGGTCTTTTCCTTTGCCTATACTTTAGATTGCATTTGTTTATTTCCCCACAATGTACTGTAATATGTAACACTCTGTGAAGTTAATTTGCGATAGGGATCAAACATAAACCGCAGAGCAGAATGTTGCCCAGCTTAACACCTTTGTCTCTGTCTCAAAAATTATTCCTGAAAACTTACTGAATTTTACTTCAGTCTGAGAAAAAAAATCCGATTTGACTGTTGTGGTTTTCTATATTTATGTTATATTAGCTTTTCTCATCTTCTCTAGATTTAAGGACTCGTAACAGAATTGGTGGTTTAAACTTAAAGATAACTTTATTATTTTAATATGGTGGGTTCTAAACAGTGTTAAGTAACAGAGAAAATCTTATTAAATTAAATCGACAAATAAAAGCATCAACTAAAATTACTGTAATTTAAAAGGTGCAAAATAGGGGCACCTGGGTGACTCAGTCAGTTAGGCATCCAGCTTCGGTTCAGGTCACGATCTCACAGTTCGTGAGTTCAAGCCCTACATTGGGCTCTGTGCTCACACCTCAGAGCCTGGAGCCTGCTTCAGATTCTGTGTTTCCCTCTCTCTGCCCCTCCCCTCACTCTCTCTCTCTCTCAAAAATAAATAAATATTAAAAATAAATAAATAAAAATAAAAACAATAAAAATAAAAGTGCTGGTGTAGATCACTATGCCACATTAGACTTAACATACTTATTATTTACACGTGTATTAAGTTATTATAGATATTTTATGGCAAAGTGGCCAAAATTCCCTCTAAAGGAGATTGAGACCTAGGCTTATTAAGGCTTCCGCTAAAATAATTATTTTAAAAAGGTTATCCACTTTGCACTGTGAACTCAAGGCCCAAGAAAATGTCTTATTCGTCACTATTTCAGAAGTTCATTATGAGTGGTATATAATCAGTGCTTAGGGCCAGCAGACAATTCTTCATGAGTCTCCATTTCTGCATGCCTTATGACAGCTTTCTTTCCAGACTATCTTTTCAAGGATCTGTGTATAGCTAACACCCTGGGAAGATACAGATAGTGTTTTCCCCTGTGCTAGAGGGCACTATGCTACTCTGGACTCATAGGGTATGGACCACATTGATTCAACTTATGGGGTTTAGACATGGTTCACTGTGGAGGAAGGAGCTGAAGTTATCTTGTGGTGGGGCTCTTTAGGCTAATTCAGTGTACTATTGCTGCTTCTATATCTGAATTGTAGAGTAGAAGTTGATATATCACATGTTTTACTTTTCTATCCCATAAGTGCCAGAGGCATTTATCCCAATAGGGGAAGAGTTGCAGGTAGAGAAATGTTAGTGTGACAAACTCTTAACTTGACATCTCTTGGATGACTATTGGGTCTATCCTCTGATGTCCAAAGCTTTCATTATATAGATGATATCCTGTTGGTTGTCATGTCAGAATGGTATGTGAATTATATCTCAACAACAACAAAAAAAAGTCTTAGTTTTAACTGTCCTGATAATAGTGAATTATCACACCTCTGCCAGCAGGACTTGACCGACAAATCTGAACAAAATTCTGGAGATAGCATTCAGGGATTGGTTAGTCAAGTAATTTCTTGGGACTATGGAAGAAATATACTGCTCAATCTCTCCACTGGCCAAACAAACAAACAAACAAAAAACAACAGTAACAAAAAAACCCTATTATCTCTTCAGCTTTTTACCACAAAAAAGTAGGTCCAATATTTTACTGGACCCCTTCAGAACTGGAAACAATAGAAGATTCTGTGACTGATGATATTATCAATTGGACCCTCTGGCCTCCACCTAGAGGCATCCCTTGTGGCTTTGGGTTTGTGGCCTTTCTAACACAGATACCAGGTATATTCCCATTGGAAAAAAGCTCCTGCTGGACTCTTTTAGAAACTAAATGATTGACCGTTGGAGGCCTTGTGACTCTCTGACCTAATAGTTCTGGTTTGGGGTGAAACAGCTCAGATTCAATGACTAACAAGGTGAAAGGTCTTCCAAAGCCTCACTTGTCAAAAGAAATAGCCATCCTGGCCTCAGTGGAATCCTGGCTTTGACATGAGAAAGTAGCAGCTATAATCCTCAGGGAAACATTACCTCAACTCAATGGCCTGAACCAGAGCTACTGGCTTGGAGCTACTGGCTTGGATTAAATTCACCCAGGTTCCCCTATTGGTCTGGTTCAGGGATGGTTCAGATAAGCTGAAACCCAAATGACACTTGGGTTGTGGCCAACAGTCCACAGTTTGGTCTGCCATGTGGAAAACTACAGACCGGCTGACTACAGACAACCTGTTTTGGGTCCTCACACAGGAAAATCAAATCACAGTTGTTTACAGAACTCTTTTGATTACTCATATGGATGTCCAATGTAAAGTCCCATCCCCTGATGAGATGACTGGAATCAAATCACCGATTAGGCTTCATTCTATGTTTGAAGCTATTAATGCATGCTAGACTTGTGACTTCTACAAACAGTTTTTTTAAGTTTATTTATTTTGAGAGAGAGAGAGAGAGATAGAGAAGGGGAGGGACAGAGAGAGAGAGAGAGAGAGAGAGAGAGAGAGAGAGAGAGAGAGAATCCCAAGCAGGTTCCACACTATCAGTGCAAAGCTTGATGCAGGGCTCTAATTAACAAACTGTGGGATCATGACCTGAGCTGAAATCAAGAGTCAGATGCTTAACTGACTGAGCCACCCAGGTGCCCCATTACTTCTACTAAATTTACCCCTTCATCTATGGTGAAAGAGGTAACATTGCATGGATCCTTGCCCCTGTCTGCTATTGAAAAATTGACTACATTAAACTTTCAATACCTTACTGTTGATATCTTTTCAGGTTGCCAGGTGACTTTGGCCATATTAACTGCAGGCCTTGAAATTTGTCTGTATAATTTTACGGTTTTCTGGACCATTGGAGTCTGACAGGTACTGCCTTTTATCACAAAAGCTATTCAACAATGAGCTGATAGTCTGACTCCACCAGTCTTACTTCCTTCCATTCAAACATGCTGATAAGTCAGTTAATGTGACTGTCCCCAGAAAAGGATCATACCCTTGCAGCTACTTCCTAGGCAATGAGTAGGAAAAACTGTACCGAGGTTAAGACAGACCTGCTTTGACAACTCAGGATTCTGTCCTGACAATTCCTGGGCATGATGCATATTCCTCTTCCCTAACAGTGAGTCCCAGACCAGCATGATTGACACATCCTAATCCTCACGGCACAGCCTGGCCACAGGAGATTCAAGGTATACAAATTTAATCCTGGCTAAGTTTTCTAAAAATGAATTTATTCCTCTTGTCCTAAACCTTCCACTCAAAAGGTCTAGGTGTGAATGGAGAATGATTAGGAAAAAAAAGTGAGGTTGCATTTACTGCAACGGGACACTTGAATTTTGAGGGGGTGGAGGATAACCACCACCCAGCATCTTTGAAATGAACACCTTACGTTCTGAGAGGTAGAGGAAAGGGGGGGCATGGATAATTTTTTGTCCTTCAGAACTACCCCTGAAGCCTTCTTCCACAAGAAAATGTGCTGTATGGCCCTTCCAAGTGGCTGCAAGAACCTTAAATTTAACTTATTGCTGGGTCTGCCATTCCTTTCCAGAAGGCTGTGACCACAGTGTGATAGTGATTCCCCTTAACATTACAGAGAAGTTGATCAGGATGTCAAGGGATAGCCCCAGAACCTGTACCACCTGTACCACACTAGACGTTTCCCTATACCCATTCTCAGTCATCCCATGGGATGGACAAATGCCACCTGGAAGGTGTTCTGGTCATAAATCATCTTCAAATGTTTACGAAAACACCACTAGAAATCATTCAAGTCAGTTTTGACTCACTGGCCAGGGTTGTTTTAGATGGCAGAATTTAAACTTCTTCCTTGAGGCCCAAGAGTCTGTGCAGTAGCTAATACTCCCAGCTGTACCTGGATTAAAGCCCCTAGTTGGAGTCAGTACAGAAACTTAAAGAGAAAATACCTGGGCTATTGATAGTAACCTTAATAAATGCATTATGAGGATAACCCAATGGATTTTCTCCTGGCTCCTGTCCGATTATTTGGGGGGACCTACTAGAGTGGGTCTTATGGGAAAATTTGCCATGTATACACAAGGACTACATATTATTGGGAGACAATTTTTTTATAGGTTTCTAACATTTCTGCCTAACGTACAAGAGTTGTTGTTCCGGACTATCTTTTCAAAGATGTTACTATAGCTAATAGACTCAGAAGATAGAGATAGTCTTCTAGTGTTTCCCTCTGGGGCAGAAGGAAAAATTTCTTTGCTGTCTGGTATAATTAAGATAATCATTTCCTCTGGATCATGGAGTGGAAAGGTTTGGTAGTAGCCCTTTTTAAAATATAAGGTTTCCTAGGCTTGGGATTCCTAGGGGGGAATTCTTTGGATTCCTCCCTGTGCAACTTGGGGGCAAAGGGGAACAGATAGGAGCACTAAGCTCCTCCTGCCTGATGTGACAAGTAATAAATGTCTTTTTTCTTCTGCCAGCATACAGACATTCTGATACAGGGACTCCATGGTCATTTAATCATGACATCTTAAGTTGTAAGATGATTTTCAAATAAAGTGGTGACGCTGTTTGATGCATTCACTGAATCCTCAGTCCCCATGTCTCTATCTCTGCCTGTTCATTTTAGGTAATTTCCACACTGCACTTGCCAGTCATTGATACCTTCTTATTAAGTGACTAGTCATGATCTTTTCAGCAGCTGTAATGCAGTAGTTAAAAGTTTGTTGTTCTTTATTCCTAGACTGCTACTTAATGGTTGTTAACTCATTGGAAAGGAAAATAGTAAAGAAATAAGTATTAATTTGTAAATGTTTTCATATTCTATATATTAAATGCCTAAGGTGAAATAAGCAATTAGCAAAGAAGAGAAAGAAAAGGAGAAAAGACACATGTACCCTCTGCAATTTGGCATTGATGTTCAGAAGTATATAAAAAGAAAATACTATGTAACTCATGGAAAGTGGTTGATACTACATTGTCACTCAAACCTATAATTCATTAGCCATCACAGTACTTTCATAGCCTGTTATGATACTCATTACTGTTAAGTAATGAGCATAAATAATCCTAAAGACTCAAGAGAAGCATTTAATTTCCCAAATTGTACAATAAAGTCATTACATATTACTAACTTCCTAGAAGATGAATGGTAAGAAGTTTTGATGCCAAGCTTTTCAAATGGCTAACTTTGAGATCTTTTCTATTAATGATTTATATGTTTAGTTTTCAAAAAAAGGCACATCTTTCTTAATTTCAAAAAAATAATAAAATAAAGCGGTGCCAATGAAAAATAGGTAAAAATGTATTTTTATAGCATTCTATATATTTATGTATTTACTCACTGTTTATCACTTCAAGTTAAATGTAAGCTCTGTGAGGTTAGGGATCTTACCTGTTTTCTTCATTGTGGTGAGAACAATTCCTGAAATATTTAAGATAACTACTGACCTGAAATACTCATTTATAAAAATTTTGTTCTGTCCATTTCATTCTGGCATAGCTTTAATTAGAATTAAAATTATCCTGAGAACATCTATAATTATTACATTTAAAAAGGAGCTGAAGGCACGCAAGGGTAATCAAAGCATCCAGGACTTAAAAAGCCAAGATCCTAGAAAGTAGAGTGTCATGCTGATATGAATCCTATATTTCCCTCCACATTTTCCCTCAAGAAAATTCTTAATTTTATTAACAGGAAAAAGAAGCCAAGCAGAAATATGAAGTTTCTTGTAGCAGTTTCACTGGAATGAGGACACAGAAGTTAAAGTGCAGGGATGCCAAGGTAGTTAGGATTGGACTAAGATCCTCAAGAGAAAAGAGCCACAGAAATGTGAGCTCAAAGTAATGTATAAAATTCCCCTTCATGTGTTTTCCAACTCCATGTAGAATATGTGTAGGAGAGACACATAGAATCAAAGGGCAATAGGAATACCTATTGTACTAAAAAGCTAAAAAGGAACTTCTTCAGTCACTGGATGCTGTGAAGAAGGGGGTTAGAATCAAGGGACAAACAAGGTGAGGGTAACCTGGTAAATATGTCACTCTTAGTTGAGACACCATATTAGATCAGCCCCCAAGAGAAACCAGAAAAAGACCAGTCAATAAAGCTTGAAAATAAGCCTCAAAGAAACTCTTCCATACAATATCTGCCTGCAAGATTCAAATTAAATCCTCTTTAGAGAAAGAAAACACCTTTCGGGCTCTTTACACTTTTTTCATTCATGTCTGATAGTTAATCAAAGATTGAATGCCAAAAAGGAGAACTAACTCAAAATACAAGAGATAAACAGTCAATAGAAATAAACCTACAAGTGATCCAGATGTTGCAATTAACCGAGAAAATTTTGAAAATACCATACTTTGTATATTCAAGAAAATATAGAAGATGATAGAAAACTTCAACATTTAACTAGAATTTATAATAAATAAGTAGAAATTCTAAAACTATAAAAAAATGGAATAACTAAAATTAAGAATTCAAAATATAGGCTACAAATTCTTAGGTAACTCAAGAGAGACAATTAGTGAACTACAAGATAGGTCAGTAAAAAACATGCAAATTAAAACACAGAAGCACACACACACAAAAATAGATAACAATTCAAAACAGAGTTGAAAAGTCTAATGTGAAATGATGAGAAATTCTAACATATACATTTTTGGAAGCACTTTACCTCAAAGAAGAGAAATAATGAAAAAGATTAAATGTTTGAAATACTTGGCCAAGAAATTTCCAAAACTGGTAAAAGACATAAACCACAGATTCAAGAAGCCATTCAACCTCCTTACTACAAACAGAGTAAATACAAAGAAAATCACACCTTTGCTGAAAAACAAACACAGAAAATGAACCTTAAAAGTAGTCCAGGAGTGGAAGGATATCTTCAGAGAAGAAAATTAAGATTTAGTACTGACTTTTCAACGGAGTCTATGAAAGCCAGAAGCTAATGAAATAACATCTTTGAACACAAAAACTTTACCTAGAATTCTATGCCTAGAGAAGATATCCTTCAAGTTTTAAAGTAAAAGAAGTGTTCAAATGACAAAAAACGCATCTGAAGTTAAATAATTACTAAAACAAATCCTTCAGGGGAAGGAAAATAAATGCAGATGGAAGCTTGTTAATGCAGGAAAAAATGAAGTACATGGAAAAACATAACCACAAACCAACAAGCTAATGAAGGGGGGAAAAGGAAAACAAACAAAAACTTGATTCATGCAAGAGAGGGCAATAAAAACCTAAAAAAATATACATAGAATACATACGACAAACAAAAAACTCATACAAAGATGGTATTGATAAATCTAATTATATTCTATAAAAAATATTAAAATAATTTGAATATGTTAATGAAATACTATCAGAATGGAATATAAAAATAAGCAAAACCTAATTATAGTCTCTTATGATATAATAATTTTAAATATAAAACACAGAAATGTTAAATGGGAATGGTTAGAAAAATATCTATTACTATAAAATTACCAGCCAAAAGAAAGTTGTTGTAGGTATGAAATATCAGAGGAAGTAGCCACTAAGGCATTTGGTTAAAGAGGGAACCTAGAGTTAAACAAGGGAATTTTATTATGATGAAATGGTCAATGATACAATCACTTCCTATACAAAATGTGATGCCCTAATAATGTAGCTTCAAAGTATGGGGCAAAATTTGACAGAACTATAAGTTCATTTAGAGAAACCCACAATCATAGTAAGAGATTTTAGCATCCTTCAGTCAATAACAGAATTCTTCCTCCCAAAGTCACTGAGGACTCAGAAGATTTTTAAAACCACAATTAATAAACTTGAAATAACTGTGATTTTAGTAACAATATACTTAAAATTCTTTTCAAATGCTCATGGAACATTTCCCCAAATATATTATATGCTGAGACACATTTTTAAGAAACAAATAAAATCAATATTACATCAAACTCTTTCAGAAAACAAAACAGAGGAAACATTTCCCAATGAAATGTATATGGCCAACATAACTTTGATACCAAAATCTAAATTAACAGTTTTATAAAAAAGAAAATCTATACATCCAAGTTCTTCTTGAATATAAATGCAAAAATTCTAAACAAATACTAGTAAACCAAATTCAGAGGTAATAAAAAAGATAATACATTACAGCTAAGTTGGTTTATTCTAAGAATATAAGAGTTAAAGTTTGAAAATCACTGTTATATGCATAAAAAGTATTTGATAAAATAGAACTCATATATAAAATCATCATCATCATCATCATCATCATCATATTAGCCTCTTGGAATGGTAAAAATATGTTAAGGAAGGTAAATTCCTTAATCAAATATAGAGTTTCTACAAGAAACCTATATTAAAACTCTTACTTAGTGGTGGAATACTGAAAGCTTTCATCCAAAGACCAGAAGCTAGAAAATGATGAAAACTAATATCACCACTATTCAACATTTTACCGGAAATAGTAAATCAAAAACAAACAAATGCACAAACAAAACAAATAAAAGGCATAAGAATTGGAAAAAAAAATGTAATTGTTCTCAGATGACATGATGTGTATACAGAATACCAAAGACCTGAGAGATAACCTACTAAAATTAATAAGTGATTTTAACAAAGTGGCTGAATATAAGGTCAATATACAAAAATATAATATCAGAAAATATCCGATAAATCTAACCAAAAATGTACAAGACCTCTATGATGAAACCTACAAAGCATTTTCACAGAGATTTTTAATGGCTTACATAAATTGTGGGATAGTCTATGTTCATGGATTTTAAAAAGTAATAGACTAAAAAATATTATTTCTCCCAAGTTGATTTATAGATTCATTTGACCCAAGAATAACATGACCCCTCCTTCACACTATAAACAAAAATTAATTCCAGGTGCTTCTAGATTTAAATGCTGAAAGCTATAAAGTTTCTAGAATATCTTAATGATCTAGGAGTAAGCAAAGATTTCTCATATATCACAACAATTAAATTTTTTATTTGAAATTAGAAACATTCTGTTCATTAAAATTAACCATAAAGACAGTGAAAAGGTAAGCCACAGAGGTTAGAATATTTGCAAGGGAAAAGAGAGTAGTATTCAGAATATATATAGAACTTCTACAAATCAATAAGAAGAAAAGATATACAACCCAATGAAAAAATACACAAACACTTGATCATATCACAAAAGTGAATATCTAAATGGCCAATATGCATTTTAAAAGGTATTCAAAATTATTAATTATGACAAATGAAAATTAAAACAACAATAGCTATACCACCACACACCTACTGGAATGGAAGAAAAAGACATGAAAATACAAAGTGTTGTGAAGATAGAGCTCCTCTAAAACACCCATATTCTTCTGATAGGGCTATGAACTGATATAATCACTTTGGAATACCATTAGGCACTATCAACTAAACACAGGTGAATGTTAAGGCCCAGAAATTCTATTCCTAAAAGAAATGTGACTATGTACATCAGAAGACATGCACAAGAATGTTCATAGCATTTAGCTTTAATAGGCAATACTAGAATTAACAACAAATATCTTTCAATAGTAGAATAGATTACTATTCAAAGTGTATGTATTCAAATAAAAAAATGGTGTGTTCAAATAATAGATTTAAAAAGTAGCATACTCAAATAATAGATAAAAAGTGGGTATTTTCTTTTTATTTATTTACTTATTTTTTTGAGAGAGAGAGAGAGAGCATGTGCACACCTGTGTGTGCACAAGCCAAGGAGGAGCAGAGAGGGAGAGAGAGAATCCCAAGCAGGTTCCGCACTGTCAGGACAGTGCCCAACCCTAGGCTCAATCCAACAAATTAGGAGATCACGACCTGAGCTGAAATCCAGAGTTGGACACTTAACTAACTGACTGAGCCATCCAAGTGCACCAAAAAGTGGGTATTTTTAAGATTGGTATATATACAACTATACTCAACAACATAGATAAATCTTATGGACATAATATTACATGAAATAATAAGATTACATACTGTATGATTCCACCTATAGGAAGTTCAAAATAGGGAAAACTAATCTATGATGATGGAGGTATGAATACTGCAGAGGCATGAGGAAGTCTGGAGATGTTCATATGTTTTACATCTTCATCAGAGTGGTGTTTATGTGGGTGTAACTAAGAGGAAACAGTGAGTAAAACTAATGTAAAAGGCTAGTGCTCTGTATGATAAAACAGTGCTCGATTTGGTTGGAGCATTTGGAAGTCACAGAAGTGGTATGGATGTCTTTACACTTTGGTACCTTACTGTGGACTCTTACATTAACAATATAGAGGGTGTTCTCATTTTGCGAGGCAACAAAGAACTACAAAAGACTGTTGAGCAGGGCATACATAAGCTCAGAGTTGTATTTAATGAAGGATAACTGATAAACAAAACATTGTGCAAATCATTTTGTCAAAAAGTACGCACAAACTCTTGTTAATATTCTCGGAGCACAGTCACATACTGTACATGCTTGTAGAGTAAATAAAGAGGATATTAAGAAATCAGAAGCATACCTTTTCAAGTGTTGTTTAAAATAATCTATGACATAGTGTTAAGAGGATAAAAATCTTAAAAACTGATTTAGCTCCAAAACAGTATACTAAACATTTTTAAGACCTATATTTATACGTTGTAGTTGGTACTTACTTCATCAAATGTAAAATCCTCCAAATTTATTTCTTCATATTCTTCTTCAGATTCTTCATTCTTAATAGCCTCTAAAGCTGTTGTCAGTTTCTTTCGCAAAAGGAAGCCCTTCCAAACTGCCTAAACAAAAATTTAAAGCATGTTATACAAGGTTATAGATCAAACTACAAACCAGATTCTCTGTGTTATCCCATTAGGAAGATAAAACATCTAAGCCCTTAGTTTAATGGCTCAATAATCTGTTTTTTGAACTTTATGTGACACTTAAAACTGTAAGATAAATTAAACAACTGCATGTGTCTAAAGTTCTGAATCTCAGGAGACTTTCCTTGTGGTAAGCAGAAAAGAATCTTTAAAACTCCCTCAACTGCACATGTAGGTCAACCAATCAATTATCTGACAATTCCTCCAGGACCCATTCTAAACTAAGAAGAAAGAGATACAAAGGAAAACCAATTTTTCTCATTTTCAAATAATTGTGTATAAAATAAACTAACACACATTTAGGAAAATTTCAACATATACAAATGGCCATATTAGAAAGGTATAATCTTTTCCCATAACTATTAACTAATTTCATTTTAAAATAAACTAAGCACATAAAAATAGAATTAAAATCATTCAGATTCCTTAATAATCTTGGAGTCGAGAAAGCTTTCCTAACTATAACTCCAAGAACTCTGTAGCTTTTAAATAAGTACTTTTATATACTACTAGGGAGTGAGATCTAGGATCCATTAAGTATAAAAAAACAAGATAGAAACAAGTGTATATTCTATGCTGCCATTTTTATGCAACTTTGCATATAAATATACAATAAATACATAAATTATATAAACATATACACTCAAATATATTCATATATGTATATGTGGTTGTTAATATTTACAAATAAAAGTTATGAAATTAATTTTAAAAATCATTAAGTATAGAGGCAGAAAATAGGATGCAAGATATAGCAACAGAAACCAGACTTCTCTGAATATATATTTCTTAGATTTGACTTTGGAACTGTGCACATGCATAAGATAACTATAAAACAAACAAATATGAAATAAAAAGGAAGTCCTGAAGAGATACAAAAATATATTTTATGCTGGGGGCATATACACACGGAAGTTATTTAAAGTGACTTTAAAATATATTTATTCCTAGTCAAATATACTCAAAAGACAAATTTAACTACAGAAGATACCTTAAATATGTTTTCAATAATCATATTGTTAGTAATAATATTGGTATTGTTATCATGGAAAATCTATATATGGAGAACTGGAATGTATGGACAATAGCCAGAACATACATGACAATAGAAGTCACTCATAACCTCTGCAGCAACTAGCCTTGAAAGCCAAACCACAACCTCGGCAACAAGTAGCCAAGAATGGTCAAGATTTTGTCAATGACTGTCAGCCTCCTTACTTTTGTCCCTACTTCCAACTCAGGATCAACCAAAGCTAGCCAAATAAGCTTCCCAACCAATCACACAATATGTCCTACTTTCTAGCTGCCCACTTTAATACCTTCCCCCAAACCCTCCAATTAGACCATACCTGAAGATCTTTTTTTTCTCTCTCCCTTTCTCCACTAAAGGTTTCCTACTCTCCCCCCTGCCTTTGAGACTATGCCAAAGGCAACTGATAGTGGCTGAGTCCCTTGCTATAGCAGTCTCTGAATAAATAGCCTGTTGTTTTTTTTTTTTCTTATTTGTATGGTCCTTATTTATTTTCACTAAGTATGTGCATGTGTACACAGACACAAACACAGATACACACACACACACACACACACACACACACACACACACACAGAAAGGAGAGTGAAAAGGAGGAAAAAAATAAAGAACAATTATGTTAATGTTATTGGGAACCAGAAATTTCCATAGAAGAAAAAAGATGCAAATATAAAATCGAATAAGTAAAAATTCTGTAGTCCTAAATTTAATATTAAAATGTCAGTATGAACCCATGGTATACTTTTTCTTAAAAATATGTATTTGTAAGCTCCGTACAATGAAAAAACATCTAGAAACCATGACCATACCAGTAACAACAACACCTCTAAGATCCTAATTCACTCCTAAACCCAGGCTGGGTTTCTAAATATTATCCCCATTAAAGGAACCAAAGATCTTTGGGGCAATGTCTGAATCTAGGCCTGGCATAAAATGTATGCAAAATGAACCTGAAACATAATGGCGCATTAGAAAGCAAGGGAAGTTTTTAAAAACTACTGAATTGTATCACCAAAGCTAATTTGAAGCTAACCTGGCCAAATGAGGGACAATTTGAGCATCAGTAAGAGTAAATTTGCAATGGAATTAAACATCATATATTTAAAATTTTTATGTGTATATTATGATAGAACACATTATGGTGACCGCTGAAGGATACTGGGAAACCTTATTAATCTAAAACTTGGTAAAAAAGCATCAAGCATTTAACCTGCCTTTCCAGTGAATTGCACCTCAAGGTAAACTACATAGTCAATTAAACAAAGTTTCTCTCTATAGACATTTTTTGTTTAAAAATGAAGAAATTACACAGAGTATCAATATTTTGCAAACTATTTACAAGAATTGACCTAGGCAATTATTAACAATGGTCACTAATATTCCTAAAAGAGAGGCAACTAGACATTGGGTGCTTCTTCACTGTAATACATACAACCACTTAGAGGTATTCATTTTTTAAACTTTTTTAAAAAATGTTTATTCATTTTTGATAAAGAGAGAGAGCACGAGCAGGGGAGGGGCAGAGAGAGAGGGAGACACAGAAACTGAAGCAGGCTCCATCCAGGCTTTGAGCTGTCAGCACAGAGCTCGATGTGGGGCTCAAACTCATGAACCATGAGATCATGACCTGAGCTGAAGTCAGACACTTAACTGACTGAGCCACCCAGGCGCCCCTGAAGTATTCTTGATAAAAAAACAAAACAAAACAAAAAAACCCAAATAATAGCAAATTTTATAACCTACTGTCAGCTTACAGAAAAAGAAGGAACCAAGAAACATGTATGTGATGCTATGGGGATACATTTGGCAAAACTCAGAAAGCAGAAAACTACAGGAGAAAAGACCTAGTTTCCTTAATAAACTGTAAGGAAAAAAGAGAGGGGGTTACTATGTATTTAAAAGACTTTTAAGTATTATTTAAACCAAAGGCAAAGTGATGACTTTATTTGTATTTTGATTAAGAAAAATGTGTAAACAAACATTGATAAAACAATATAAATTTGAATACTGATTTGATATTTGGTGATATTTAAAAATAAGTTTCAATTTTTGGTTGGTAATGTAGTTCTACTTAAAGCAATAGGTCTTATAGAAATTCATAGTGAAATATTTACAAAAGAAATGGTATCTGGGATTTGTTTCAAATAGTCTAGTGATGAGTGGGGAGAGGTGGGTTGGTTACAGAAGATATCAAGGTGACATGGAGACCTAGGGAAAACAGGGTATAAAGGGAAACTTAAATCCAGGCTTTCAATAATAAGGATCAGCTCACTGTGGTTCACAACGGATCCAGCCCAACTCATCAGGGACAGGACTTCTCCAAAGCTCTAGAGTACAATATAGAGTGTGTGTCTTTCTGGTGTGATGTATATAGATACTTTCCTCCAGCCATCTCTGATCAGTTTATGAGAAATAAATGTGTTATAGATGTTCAGATTCATCTTCTAGCTTATTTGTTTCTGTCAAGATCTTAACTTTTCCCCGGTAATCCATCTACAATTAATTCATGTTTCTCACATATTCAAATTAATTCCCTGGCCAAGAAATTGTATCTATTTTCCCTCCAACTCCCATCAACTCCCATTCCCAAAACATACTATACACTTGTTCTCTCCTAAAGGATTACTTCGTAATCATCTGGCAAACAACGAGAGGGTGAGAAAGACCATGGGGCAAAACGTTAACATAAGGTAATTCGGGTATCCAGACCTTGCTAGCTCTGTAATCCTGACAGACAGCTGTCAAGGATGCCTCAAAACCTGTCTTCATTTCAGCCAACCAGAAAGGGAAAAGAATATGAAGGGATATCTGTGCAATGTTTAATGATCCAGACATGGAGGTGGTGTACATGTCTTTCATGTACAATGTATTGACTAGAACTCAGAAAAGGAGCCATGCTAAAGTGCAGGAGAAGTTGGGATATCTAGTCTGGCTGTATGCTTGGAACAAGGGGAGAATGTGAGTTTTAGTGAGCAGAGAGCAGCCTCTACCACATCCATCATAAAATGTTCATTTTGTTCCTTCTAAAGCCCAGGCTCTTTCTATTGCTTTGTGCTCTGCTTTCTAGAATGGTAAGTCAGTCTAGAATTCATACTAATATGAATGCTGTAAGTAACCAGATGACTGTACGCAAGAGAAGAGAAAATGAAACTGAGATCACTTCAGGTGATTTTAAATACCATGGTGTACAATAAAAGAGACTTGCTCTAAGCTGCAAAGGCTGAATTATGCTTACTTTTGTCATAGATACACAGAAGCTCAACAAAAGGACATTCATCAGAGATATCAGTCCCTGAACTAGACTGTTTCACAAAGCGATAAACTTGTTTCTTCATTGAACAGAATGAAGCAAAAGTTTCAGATCCACGTACCATCAATGCTGAACAAAGTATTCCTTATCAACTGATGACAGGAGGGAGTTTGGTCTGCATGATATATTCATTTCTCATGTTGCAGAATAATATTTTGAGATAGTAACTGAGGTTCTTTCTTTTCCTCAGAGTTTCCTTGAATCCATTGAATCCCCCCCACTCCCACCACCATTCAGGCATTAGTAATGTCTATGCATTGCCCTTAGGAGTACAGTTCAGACAAATTAAGTCAACTGAAATACTGAATATATTTATTAGAACCATAGCAAAGATAATGTTGAAAACTATGGCTTTCGTAGTAAAAGCCAGCAACTTAATTTTAAGGCTATTCCTCTAGTTGGTTATTCCAATACCTTGGAGGCATCCATGACTCCTTACGCTCTCTTACATACCACATCCCCATGAACTGATGTTATCAGCTCTACCTTCAAAATAAACCAATATATATTCTGGCCTGTGATTTTCTTACTGCTTCTACTGCAACACTCTGGCCTCATGCTACCATTATCCCTTGTCTGAATTACTGTAATATCCCCTAACTGATTTTGCTGCTTCTACCCCTGCCTTCCTACAGTATAAAAACAACATAAAGGGAACTTGATCATGTGAGCCTACTGCTCAGATTCCTATAATACCTTCCCATGTCATTCAGATGACAAGCCAAAGTCTTTACACTGACTTATGATTTGTAAGTGTTACCCTTCTCCCCTCCATCACTGTCCAGTCACCCTGGCTTCTTGTTGCTCTTTATAAACACTGCAGTATGCTCCTAAATCAGTGCCTTTGATCAGATATTCCACTGTCTGGAGTGTTCTTCTCCCAGATAGCCAATGGCTTAATCTGTCACTGTAATGTCACGTTTTCTGGTCTTCCATTTCCATCATATCTAAAATGATAAACTTTCCCTTGATACTCCTGTCCTGTTTATCCTGCTTTACTTTTCCTCTTCGTACTTATCATTATCTAACATATTTATTTACTAACTGCACATCCCAACAGAATGTAAGCTAGTAAGATTTTTGTGCCAAGAAATATTTGTTGAAAGAATGGATAAAGGGAAACACTAATTTTTTGGTTAAGCTCTTTCAATTCGGTACCATTATGTATTTATTTAGTTTATTTAGTTTATGTATTTATTTAGCATTATTTAGTTTTATGTATTTATTTAATTTAGTTTATGTATTTATTTAGCATTATTTAGTTTTATGTATTTATTTAGTTTATTTTATATTTATGTATTTTTTTAGTTCTGCCTCTTCCACTAGAATGTAAATTCCATGAGGGCAGAGAACTTATACAGTTTGTTTATAGTTATGGTTCCTAAGCCCATAATAGTGCTTGACAAATAGTAGATTCTAAAAAATATTTGATGAATAAATAAATAATAGGATGAATGTGATTAGGTTGAACTTCACTTCAATATCTGATCTTGGTGAGGTTGAATCAAGTCATTCAATACTTGCTCCCTGAATTTCTCATTAAAACGTGTATTTGAAGAACTTTAACAATTATTTTAGTATATTTTTAAACATGCTTCTAAAAAGAGCTCTAGATTAGGCCGAGAGTTGCTATGGCCAATCAAATGTTACCAAATGTGGCAAATGGCATATTTGATCAGAAGCTTTAAACATGATTGTGTGGCTCAGTTTGGCCCTTGGTCATGAGAAATGTATTTCTAAATTATAGGCTACTCTTTCACCCTAGATACTAAGCACAGGCACAGCCAACCTATGGCCTACCTGTCACCTAACTAAGTAAGAAGCAAATCCAGTAGCTGTAAATCACTGACATCCATGGGTTGTCCATTATATAGAATTACTCAGTGAAAGATGACAACTACATCTCTCAGGACTATTTCACCAAAAGATTAAAGCTAACCTGTATAAGAATAGCAGCCTTTTCCCTCTGTTCTTGGATATTCACGGTGTTTCCCCTTTTTTCTTCCTTTAAAATAGTTTTATTCTTGATGCAGTCATTGGGTTGGAATGTCAGGGGTCCTACTGCAGCAGTAGGTAGCCTTGTAGAGAAATGAATCTGTCTGCGTACCATGTAACCACGCCAGTGTGCCTGGATTACCAAAGCTGCCATACTATTCAGAAGAGAAAAGAAAACATGGTTAGAACCCATAAAAACAGTTGTAGGTAAGAGGTCCTCATAAACTATATGTATAAACATGAACTGCATCAAGTATTATTTTAAAATAAGAACATCTTTTGTTAACAATAGGCACATAGGTAAAAATGGTACGGAAAACCTTCAAATCTGAAAAAGAGAAACGGGCCAGTAACTTAGAGAGGGATGTGAGGACTAGGGGGTTTTTGTTTGTTTCTTTTAAGGAGGAAAATAATACCAAGATTTTTGTATGATAACGGAGTATGTTGATCAAGTAGAAAGGGGGGAAAGCGATGACGTTGCAAAAAGGGACAATGCAGGAGCCTATGCTGAGTTGGCAACAGAGGATGTGATCTTCTCCACAGTGGAGAGACTAGCCTTGGACAGAAGGGAGGGGCCCCTACACTGTAAGAGAAAGGACCCGTGAGGTTATTACTAGCTGCACTTCCCTCCCTGCCCATGACAAATATTAAATCATGCTCTTACAAACCCAGTAGTAAATTCTAACATTTTCCCAGCCTACATCTATTTGCTAATTTCAGGCACTGAATCAATCAATGCTGTGTTTTTTCCACACCCCGCTAGGCTGCCCAGCAACATTAGCAAAATTTGAATAACAATGATAGTAAGTGGATTCTCAGTGTGCTTCACCTTTTAACTCTTCCTAATTGGGTAAATTTCCCTTTTTCCACACAGATTATTGCAGGAATATTATCAAGGTACTGAGTATAGTCAAAATACTAATTATTCTGTCTTAAGTGCTCTTTAAATTCCAGAGTTTAGTTTAAAAGGCACATGAAGGAGAAGTGATTCTTGCATATATCCCTTGCATTAAAACAGTTTTCAGTAATTTTATAATTATTGGCAATTCAAATGAAATTTTCTCCTTCCTCATACTAGTAAGTTTAAGGCAAAGTGGAATTGAGTCATAAACTGCCAGACAAGACCACACATTGTTTTTTCTCATAGTAGTATATTTGTGGGAAATTAGGAATGATGTAACCATTTTTATCATTATTTTGCTTTATTATCACTATTGTTATCATCATCATAATTTTACTTAAACCCTGTAGAAGACTTCAATCTATTTTGCTATGAATAGAAAGTTAAAGTTAATGGATAAAACTTCTGACCTAAGATAAACTACTTGAACTCCACATGCTTAGAAAAAATAATCACATTCCAACAAATCATGTCCTTCTGTAGGGTAAACAGAACTATAAATTTTGCAATGGATTTAATTTGTATTCAGTTGTTCAATTATCAATTCATTCTTTCTTCTTTTGAACAGAAACAAGTTAGGAAGTTTTTAAAGCACTATAATTGGTATTTTGGCTGATAAATAATCTGAAAATGTATTTATCATTTATAACTGGTAAAAAGTGAAAGGTTTGTAAGAAAAGTCATTTAAGCTCAGACAGCATCTTGTATTTTTCTACAAATGCATACAAGTTTCACTGACTGTAACTGTAAATTTCTTCTAAAGCTCACCAGTCATTGAGTGCCTGAATTCCTCAGCCCAACATCATCAAAATTTCCCAAGGAAAACAACAACAGTAGGGATATTTTCCTCAGTTACACTAACACAAGGACTGCTTTTTACTACACTGAAAGCAGGTAAACATGATGACTTTGGGGCTTCCTGAATGTAGGATGTTTCCATGTTGAGAAAAACAGCTTGTATCAGAGATGCCTACCATCATCACCACCACCATCATTATCTTTTTTTTTTTTTTTGGCAAAAATCATAATGATAAAATGCCCTTAGCATAAGAACACATGTAAATCATACTTAGGAAACATCTACACAACTGACAGTGAATCTTCCTGAAACATTGAATGGTGAGGTTCAGTAAATGCGTACATTTTCTTTTCTCATTATTCTTTAGGACCTTGGCTTGTCTATATTTTCAGTTCGCCATCCTTCCTTATTATCATCATTTAGTTATTTTATTGATAACAGATTAAGAAGTTCTAAATGTTGTTTATGTGAAATTACAATAGGCAGGTCTGGAGTGTTGATGGGGTTGGAGTTGATGGGGTTCAGAATACGCTACCTCAAAATACGGCATCCTGGTATACTAAATATTTTAAGCTGTAGGAATTTGAGAAACAGCCTGTCCAGAAAGGACTTTTTGACCTTCACCAGAAGCAGGCCATAAGACCCTCTTGTGAGAGGTGTCCTTCATGTACCTAGAGAAAAGAAGCATTCTCATCTGAAGATGGATGACAAGAAGAATCTGAATCAACAGGCCTTGCTAAATTTACCCCAGTTTACTACACTTAGCTTATACCCTTTGCCCTAATTATATTTTCCACAACCTTCTATTCTTTGTCAAACCCGATACGAAAATGCTCAGGTTTAACTATTTCTTCAGGTCTTATTTCTTTAGGAAGACTTCCATGTCATGTGAAACATATTAAATACATTTTTATGCTTTTCTCTTATTAATTTACCTTTTGTTTCAGGAATACCAGCTGAGAACTTAGAAGGGTAGAAGTAAAAGATGATATTTTTCCTCCCTTACAGAGCAAAAGTAATTGATTAAATAAAATGATGAAATATAAAGGAGGAAATATTAGAGCCACTTTCAAGAAAATTAAAAAAAATTTTTGCACAAGGAATACATCTTAGTTTTAGCATATCAAACTTTTTAATATAGCTTTCAGAAAAGAAATCACCATTCACACTGACAACTTCTGAAAGAATAAAGACTGGGAAAAATAAGGTCAGCTACTGTGATTTTCTGCATTCTGCCCTATTCAGCACCTGTTATTTTAGGAAAAGCTAAATTTAACCATTTTTTAATTTTGTTGGCTTGACAGTGAGGCCAACAGTAAAAAAAGAAAAAAGTTGACAAGCTGAAGTAATATTTATCTTTTCTGGTTCGATAAAAAAATTAAAGCCATTAGCTTTATAAAAGTATTTAAAAGTTGGCAAACCATAAAACAGACTCTTAACTATTAAGAACAGGAGGTGGGTGGGGGGATGGGTTAAATGGGTGATTTGTACTAAGGAGGGTACTTGTATGATGAACACTAGGTGTTGTATATAAGTGATGAATCACTAAATCCTACACTTGAAACTAATCTACTGTATGTTAACTGGAATTTAAATAAAAACTTGAAAGAAAAAAATTAAAAATTAAAGTATTTAATAGTTGGAAGAGGTTTATGTGATTAATATCAAAGAATATTGGCATACTTTATAGGTTGTTATGCCTACAAAAATTATAGCATATGCATTCAAATACTTGCATAGATGCTTATTAAATTATTCTGAGATCAAGAAGCAAAGACATAGTACATGAAAAGGTATACTTTTAAAAATGAAATTACCTGATTATTCAGCAAATTTTCTTTATATAATTTTTAGAATAGCAGAGTGTTTTATTTTTTCTTAAAAATTCATTTTAATTGTTTAAAGATTAGAAAGCAGAAAGAATAATTTTACATGTACTTATTTTCAATGAAATACTAGTCAATTAAATCAGAACCTGCCAAAATTCAAATTCATATGTACTATAATTAATAATTTGTACACATCATAAAAACATAATTAAAGGAATTCGTATGAAATACAATAGTGATTTAAATCCTTTACCAAAACATGGACGAATACTATCAATAAAAAACACAAAATATACAATGTAAAGAAAAATGATGTATTAAGTCTTACATTTTATTACGATGTCCAATATTTTGGCAATTCCTCAGCAGAGAACTTGTCATTACTGTTTCCACAAATGGGATTCTTTTAGTGGGGATACTGTTTAATTTGCTGTCTTCTCTCTTCTGGTCTGCTATTTCTCCCTGATTTCTTCCTTCCGCATCTTCACATAGAGAGGATTTGGTTGATGTAGAATGACTAGAGTCAGAATTCATCCATTTCTCAGAAATATCTGGTGATTCCAGTTTATACCTGTCTGCACAAGACTGGAGAACTCTATTTTGCAGGATGCTATCACTATCTGTAGCTAAATGATTTTGCTGGACTTCTGATTCTTCTCTCTGGGTGATACGTGCATCCCCGCGTTCATGTGAATATCGGCATTCATTACTAAGTGTCATTAATTTCTTAAAATAATGGCAGAGATTTTCTGCAGCATCCAAGGTGACCAAATTTCTAAACAAATAAAGAAGACATTTAATAATAAGAACTATATCACCAATATTAAAACTTATATAGGTTTTGGAAATTTCCCTTGTGTGGTTTGACATGAAAATTAAGCTTTACTACAATATTCATTAAAAACTTATTTCTGGTTGTTTATATAGAAATTGATCTCATTTCTAACAAAATTTGAAAATATTTGTTTAGCTAATTTAGATCCGTCAATCCAGACAAAATGTCTGGAAGTTTTAGAACCATTTTTATTCTAGGTATTTTTGGTACAATTGAATGAGAAAAATCCATGCTTTTACTACCATAAACATGAGAGATCATGGCTGCCTAAATTTGGAGAAGTTATTTATGAAACAAAGTTAAAAGTACTTTCTACATTGACTCTTGCCATGCAAAATATTTGTATTGGACTTTTAAACAAAGAATTTATATTATGGGAAAGTTTTTATTCCCCTTTTTCTCTGGAAAAACAATCCATTGCAAAGAGAATTCAAATACTTTAAGATATAAATGGTGGTGATTCTCTTAAACAATTGTTGAATTTTTATCTTATGGAGGCTATGGCTTATGTAATTAATCAAACTTTCTGTTTGCCAGATTTGAGGATCTCAGCAAATGTAAAGAACTTTGCACTTGTATGAGCCTTTTTCTTGGCTACACTTTATTTACCTTCCATTATTTATTTTTTTTTAATTTTACTTACTCCAACTGTATATTTTCTAACTATATTTAATATATAGCCACAAGCTGCCTTATCTTTTTCTTGCAGGATATAAATAAATACAAAACTTTTAACCATACCATAAAAATGAAAGTTATAGTTCCTCAATGTAGAGATAAATAGTCTTGTGCTCACAAAGGTATTATCAGACATTAGCATAGTCTCCTCCAATATATATTTTTGATATTTTGTATTTCATTCATTTTGGTGGCTAATAATGTAGAAAAGTTTCAATTCAGTATTGGGATATCAAGTGGTTATTGATTAGGTATTGAATTCACCACTTATTATTAATATAAAATATAGTCTATTTTCCATTATCAATGCCAAAATGAAACAAGTTGCAATGACAATGGATTATCCAAAGGAATTGAGAAATCTATGTTTCAAAATGAGAGCTATCAAGGGTCACCTTTAAACAAAAAATTGCATATTACCATACATATTCAAGGAAGTATGTTTAGTTTTGCACAAAATAAATGTAAATAACCTTAGTCTTTATTAAAAGTAAAAAGTAATTATCTGTAACAATTATTATTTTTGAGAGAGAGAGAGAGAGAGAACAAGCAAGAGGCAGAGAGAGACGGAGAGAAAGAGAATCCCAAGCAGGCTCCGCACAGTCAGTGTAGAGCCTGAGGTGGGGCTCCAAGTCACAAGCAGTGAGATCAAGATCATGACCTGAGCCAAAATCAAGAGTTGGATGCTTAACCAACTGAGCCACCAGGCACCTAGGTGTCCCAGACAATTGGGATTATTTAAAAGCTGTGAGATTTGTTTTTAATCTCAATGGACTACATACAAAAATATTTAAATAGAAAAACCAAATCTTATGTAGATGGGCATGTATGAAAGTGCAAAGAGCAATAATTTAAAAATTAAGTTTAGGTATTTAGAAGCGCATATTACAATTATAATTCCAGTTTTAATGGAGAGTCCTCATAAGTGAAATATGAGATCACTTTCCTTTTTCATTTGTGTTTTCTGGAGCAATGCAAATTAGAAAATATAATTATAGAGGGGTGTCCAGGTGGTTCAGTCAGTTAAGCGATCAAGTTTTCATTTCGGCTCAGGTCATGATCTCATGGTTTGTAAGATCAAGCCCCACATTGGTCTCTGTGCTGACAGTGCAGAGCCTGCTTGAGATCCTCTCTCTCCTTCTCTCTGCTCCTTCCCCACTCATGCTCGTTCAATAAAAAATATTAAAAATCTTTAAAAATAAAAGAATATACAGTTATAGAAAGATCAAATATAATTCATTCATACTAACGTACCCTGAATTTTGGATGGGGAATGGGAAATTCTCTTTCTTTTATATCTAATTAGGATTCTACTCTCAACTTCTGTTCTTCTGAATATGTGCATGTGTTGACTGCTCTTATCTACTGTGCGCTCATAATATTTGAATATATTAATATATGTACAATATACCTAATACATAATAAATGCTGTATGCCTTGCTCCATTGTAACTGTTTGTCTAATTTTCTCTTACGCTAATCTGTTAATTCTTTGAAGATAAAGTATAAAACTTAGCTTATTGTGTATTTTGTTTACAATCACTGTCAAATAAATTTATGACTGATTCATTGAATGACTGACTGAAGGGATGTTTGCTTCTTGTCTTGAAGCTATCCTCACGATTTCACTTATCTAACACTTTAGCATTGAAATTATATTTTAAATTGTGTTTTTAAGAGAGAATATCCTTAAAATACACAGTACTAATTTAAAAAAACATCACTGTATTAATCAGCATATTTTTTTAATTATATACATAAATTGCATTATTTCTTTAAATTATGAGAAGAGAACAGTCTTACCCTTTCACAGTAATATACTTTTCAATTAGTAAGTTGAATTCTTGAATCTGGGACTGACAAAGTACCAAGAAACGTCCTAATTCTGGTTGATAGTATTCTTCAGTCTGCCTTTCTGAACAAGAGTTTATCATTTCACCATTGAGGATTCTTAGAGCCGGTAACACTTTAAGTAGAGAATGCCTATTGAAAGCAGGAAAAAAATAAATAATCTTGAAGAGTTTATATCTAAAATAACCATATACCTATTACTTAAACAATATAAACACAGAGTGTATCTCAGAAAATGTTATTGATTTTGTAGAGAAAATGATACTGTTAAATTTGTTAAAAATTTCTATGGTATCATGTCATGTACAAAGTTAAATTTTAGAGACTTGACAACATTTAACCATTTTCTTCTATAACATAAACGGGAAATTTAGCAGATGGAAACTTGGGCTGGGAGTAAATAAAAAGCTACATTATAAAAAAATAATATCAGATACAGTATTTTAAAAATATGATAATTAAAATAAAACTACTGAAATTTGTTGCTTATTTTAGAAGTAGAGGTAAATTCTGATGGTTTCTCTTAGTAAAACATAGTTAAGAGTAGGGCTAAAAACAAGAGTAGTAAACAATCACCTTGTTTATCATGATCTGAAAAATCTAAACTTATATTTCTTCTTGAATCTTGCTAAAAATTATGATAATAAAAATATTCAAAGAATGCACAAAAGTCTGTACCAATTTAAAAGGCTAATGGTGTGAAAAACCAAGCCAGACAGCAAGAGCTTTCCACCAGGCCTAGCCATTTATAAGTATTTACCCAATCCTTTCACAAGGGTACTGTGGGCCTCTTTTCACAAGGCCATTAATGGTCAAAGGGGTAAAATGGACTTCTTGAATGAATAAATCCCCCTTAGTTAGAAACTAAATTTCTTACGAGGAAAAGTACAAAACTGATGAAAGATATCAACAAACTAAATAAATGGGAAGATGTCCAATGAAGATATTTTCATAGATAGGAAGTTCAAAATTGTTCAAGAGATCATTCCTTCTCAACTTGATCTTTAGATCCAATGCAACTCCACTAAAAGTACCAGTAAGGTATTTTGTGTATATCAACAAAATGATACTAAAATTTACAAAAAGAAGCCAAAAAACAACAACAAAAAATCCAAAAAGACAAAAACAAAAAACAAACAAGAATAGCCAATTCCACACTGAAAAAGAAGAAAAAAGTTGGAAAACTAACACTTTTCACTTCACACTTACTACAAAGCCACAGTAATTATGACAGTATGGCATTGGCGAAAGAATAGACAAATTTATCAATGGAAGAGAGACAGACAAATATATCAATGGAAGAGAAGAGAGAACCCAGAAGTAGACCTCCATGAATCTACTAAAGTGGATCAGTCAACTAATCTTTGACAAAGAAGCAAAGGCAATACAATGGAACAAAGATAAATGATGCTAGAACAATCAGACATTTACATGCAAAAAAGTGAATCTAGACACAGACTTTGTATCCTTCAAAAATTTAACTCAAAATGGGTCATATACCTAAATGTAAAATGCAAAACCATAAAACTACTAAAAGATAACATAGGAGAAAAAATTAGACGGCACTGGTATAATGATGACTTTTTGATAATAACACCAAAGATACAATTCATTAAAGAAATAATTGATAAGATGGACTTCATTAAAATTAAAAACTTCTGCCCTGTGAAAGAGTATCGAGAGAATGTGAAGACAAGCAATATACTAGGAAAAATATCTGATAAAGGGTTGTTATCCAAAATATATGAAGAAATTTTAAAGCTCAATAAGAAAATAAATACACCAATTAAAAAATGGGCCATAAAACTTAATAGACCCCTCACCAAAGAAAATATACAGATGGTAAGTAAGTATATGAAAGATACTCAACATAATTTGTCATTAGAAAACTGTAAATTAAAATAACAAGATACTATTATCTATTAGAATGGCCAATTCAAAACGCTGACAATACCAAACGCTGGTGAGGATGTGAAGAAATAAAAACCCTCATTCGTGCTGGTGAAAATGCGGAATCAGTGCAGCTATTTCGGAAGATAGTTTGGTGGTTTCTTACAAAAGTTAACATACTTTTACTATACGATCCAGCAATGTGCTTCTCAGATTTACCTAAATGAATTAAAAACTGTATCTGCACCAAAATCTCCACACAGATGTTTATAGCAGCTTTATTTGTAATTACCAAACCTGGAAACAACCAAGATGTCCTTCAGTAGGTGAAAGGATAAATAAACTGAGTTACATCCATACAAAGGAGTATTATTCAGCACTACAAAGAGATGAACTATTAGGCCATGAGTAGGGAAGATTCCTAAATGCATATTACTAAGTGAAAAAAGACAATCGGACAGGGCTACATGCTGTACAGTTCCAACTATATGAAATTCTTGAAAAAAAGTCAAAACTGAGACAGTAAAAAGATCAGTGTTTTCCAGGGATTAAGGTGAAGGGAGGGAGGAACAGGCAAAGCACAGAGCATTTTTAGGGCAGTGAAACTATTCCGTATGATACTACTACATAGCGAATACATGTCATTATACATTTGTCAAAATCCATAGAATACACAACACCAAGAACAAACCCTAATGTAAAGTATGGACTTCAGGTGATAATGATGTGTTGATGTAGGTTCATCAATTATAACAGGTATACCACTTTGGTGTAGGATGCTGATAGTCGGGGAGGTTGTCTATGTGTGGGGACAGGGTATACCTGGGAATTCTCTGTATTTTCTGCTTAATTTTGATAACCTGACCTTCTCTAAAATATAAAGTTTTTTAATGTTTATTTATTTATTTTGAGAGACAGAGCACAAGTGGGGAAGGGGCAGAGAGAAAGAGAGAGAGAGAGAGAGAGAGAGAGAGAGAGAGAATCCCAAGCAGGATCTGCACTGTCAGTGTGGAGCCCAACACGGGGATCAATTTCATGAATCATGAGATTATGACCTGAGCTGAAATCAAGAGCCAGATGCTTAACTGACTAAGCTACCCACATGGCCCCCAAATATAAAGTTTTTAATTAAAACACAAAATAAGACAAACTCACAGTTCTCTAAAAACTAAATGAAGGACGGCAAGATAAGATTACAAAAATGCCAAGGTTTAAGAAAGAAAACTCCAGTCAGGTACTCCTTCCACCTAGATGGTATATAGTCAGGGTCAACATATCCATTTATAAAAACACAATTGTAAAATATAATTTTTATATTTATAGAAATACTTTATACAATAATTTATATATAACTTATATTTATACAAATTTATATTTACATATTTATGTATACTTTATATATAAATGAAGAAAGTGGTCCACTGAGGCAAAAATGCCAAGGCCCAACTAAAGTCATAACACATTACTATGTATAGTTATGATCTTGATAGTCTTGGTATTTAATAAAAGATAATCACAAGAAATGTATAAATACATTTCCTTTAATGAAAGCAAAAAAAGAGAAGAACATCAGTTTTTCATTTACTCAGGATACATGATTAATTTCCCACGCTTACCTCCCTCCACCCTTTGAGAAATAATACTTTTTTTCTCTCACAGATATTTAAATAAGGAAAGAGGGAAAGCAAACAGATTATGTTCAAGATAACTATCAGATGTTTTACAGTGTTAAAGAGCTTAATCTAGTTAAGAAAACTTGGGTCCATCACTTCTTGGCCTTTTGGCTAAGATCAAGTGAAGACTAGGGTCCATTTATTTGGAACTTTTTTAAGCTTTTTTTTTTTTTAGGCTTGAAGATACCAATATTGGTCATATCATAAAATACCGCACTTACTACAAAAGGTTAAATAACTAGCATATATTGCATTTCTGTTTGGATTCATTTTAAGATGTGGTTCAAAAGCATAATGCTAATTAAGATAATGGCTATTCATCACAGAGGTACAATACTAAATATAACATGAAATCTTTGACTGAGGCTACCATCAAAACAAGGAAAGGTTGAGCTCTGAAATTGAAGCTGGTAATAATTAAAATATAATGGAGAGATTAACTATCCATATTCTATCCTATCAAATTGTTTATTACATTAGTAATGAAACTATATTGCATTCTAAATCTCCCTCAAGTATACAGTCAAGTTTACTTCAAGACATGACATGTCAGAATAACGTGGCTATAAAATGCCACATATGAAATAAAGATGCTTTTGAAATGTGATAATAAAGGATAGTAAAAGTTAAAACTGTATTGGTGTTTATACAGCTTAAAAAAGAACATGCTCTAATCCTATTGATGATCTTATTTCATTAGATCATCTCCTAAAATACAGAAGAGCAAACGTAAGGCTTCAATAATGTGACGGAACCAGCCCTAGACAATAACCAACAGTTTTAATTCCTTGTGTACCATGCAAATTTCTCTCTGATAATTTGGTCTCCAGAGTGGACCTGATCAGCAGAAGGAATGAGGTATGCTAATGACCTGCTTTGGTCTTTAAAATAGGTATATTTCTTATAAGGAAAATTAATAAAGCAGATTTTCTTATTATAATTTGGATCTCTTAAGACTTAGATAAAGCTGGGGCGCCTGGGTGGCTCAGTTGGTTAAGCGACTGACTTCAGCTCAGGTCATGCTCTTACAGTTCATGAGTTAAAGCTCCGCGTCAGGCTCTGTGCTGACAGCTTGGAGACTGAAGCCTGCTTCAGATTCTGTGTCTCCCTCTACTTCTCCCCCTCCCCTGCCCGTGCTCTGTCTCTCCTTCAAAAAAATAAACATTAAAAAAATTTTTTAAAGAGGTAAAGCTGATTTTTTTTATTTCTATTGTTCAGTTAGTTCTGGTTGAACAATAACAATAAGCTGTTGGATCTACAATACTTTTCATTGGGATCCTGGACCTACAGTGATATTGCAGATGAAGTAACACTTAAAACCCTCTTGAACAGCCATCTTTCAGGTGTCATTTTATCTAATTAAGAAGATGTCAACAAAATGAAGAAAATACTCATGCTGCAATCATGAGAACCACAGGGTCTCACACATGTGTTCTTTATCTTAGTCACTCTCTAAATCCATTGTGATGGTAATTCAAGGCTAAATCTCTATGTGTGTCTCCAACCTTGCAGGGCAAGGTCTCTGAAAAGATCCTCCTTGAACTACTGTATCAGTAGTACCTGGGATAATTTTTTAAATTCACTTACACCAAAGACCTCTGTTGGTGGGTTCTGGGGAGTTTGCATTTTAATTTTTTTAACATTTATTTATTATTGAGAGACAGAGAGACACAGAGCATGAGCAGGGGATGGGGAGAGAGAGGGGGAGACACAGAATCTGAAGCAGGCTCCAGCTTCTGAGCAAGCTGTCAGCACACAGCCTGATGCGGGTCTTGAACTCACAAACCGGAAGACCATGACCTGAGCTGAAGTTGGATGCTCAACCAACTGAGCCACCCAGGTGCCCCTTCCTGTGTCTCCCCCTCTCTTTGCCAGAACTATTGTTTTGGTTTTTTTAATTTTTTAAAAATGTTTCTTTATTTCTGAGAGAGAGAAATAGAGCATGAGCATGGGAGGGGCAAAGAGAGGGCAAGACACAGGATCCAAAGCAGGCTCCAGGCTCTGAGCTGTCAGCACAGAGCCCGACTTGGGGCTCAAACTCACAGAGCAGTGAGGTCGTGACCTGAGATGAAGTCGGATGCTCAACCGACTGAGCCACCCAGGCGCCCCTGCATTTTTAAAATATAGCTTTTCTTATGGCTTTAAAGAACCAATGCATTGGTGGGGGGGGGGGGGAGGGCGGGGAATGGGCTACAACAAGTTATGCAAAAATTAGAGATGTTCAGGTTTAAACTCAAAAAAAAAAAAACTTTGAAATTTTATCATTCTGGAATTGTCTTAAATTTTCAAGAAAAATATAGCTTTCTTGTAAACTTGAGGCATGCCCTATATATATATCAATGATGCCAGAGAATTTGCTAAAATAAGAGATATTGTGGGCCTGGACAGTTACATTCCAATGATCTGTTCACTGATGAACATTGCCATTGGTTTTACATAAATGGTGCAAAAGTTTCTTAGGAAAGTATTCTTGTAACACTGAAGTTACAGAGTACATATCAAATAGATAGAGAAACCAGTTTTCTATTCAGAAATAATTAATGACAAAACAAAGAGCCATTTTAACTAAATGACCCAATATAATCCTAGAAGCAAAATATAAGAATTTGCTTATCAGATTAATGGAAGGACCAATGATTTACCACAAGTATCCTCTATTTAACAAAACAACTGTTTATGCCCTAGACAACCAAAATAATAAGAAAATAAGTAAATCCAAAGGTAACTAATACAAGGCATTAGGTTTATTTGTAGGTATTGCAAGTGGCATTATGTGGAAGCTGTTTGGATGCTAACTAACCAGATTAGCAAGGGGCAAAATGATAATTTTGTCATCAAATACTACATTTTGAATATGGCTATGAATATAGATATTATTATGTACAATATTATAGCTATAGGGAATAATTACAGAAAATGTGGATCAATGGGGCTTGAATTTTTACATTGAAAATATTTTGATGTTACATTCATCACCTTTACATAAGAAAAAGTCCAAAACAGTTTATTTGTGTCAAAATATTTGAAATTTCTTTGGATGTAAAAATTAGTTTGTTTGGATCTTCAAAACCATGACAATATCTTGATATTTATGATTTATATAATAAATATCCATATTTGATTTGGTGTTTTATGTTAAAAATTGTTTGCTATTTTTTTTAAAGGAATAGTTATCAGAACTATATAAATCAGTAGTGTAGTAGGTTGGCCTTCAGTTCAAATGCAGCCTTAGAAGACTCTATGATGAATATATTAGAAAGTGCTGTAACAAGTTGATTCATGTTGGAAATGAAGTATAAGAATACTGTGAGATCTCAACATTAGTTTTTCCAGCTGGGGTCCTCCTAGCCAAGGGCTGAATCAATATTTCATTTAGTGAAAACTTCCTGGTGAATATTCTGTCACTTAAGAGACTCTATTAATCATTAACAAATAAAACACATTCCCAAAGGAGATTCCAAACTGAGTTTGTAGATTAAGTTTTAAAAAGAGATTTTTTTAGTACATCAGTTTTGTCCATGTTATCACTGGCCAGACATGAAAGTAAGAAGCCAATTGGGAAAATCTATAACTAATCCCTTTGTTGGTATCACGGGGTTATGTAAAGTTCATTGGAACACACTGCTTACCCAAGTTTGAGTTGATCCTTTCATTAACAAATCCCTATTTTATAGATTACCAGATTTTAAACCCTTTAGATAACTGAATCTCTTCTTGAAATTATGAAATCTGTATTAGGCCCACTGATCTAAGTGAAATTTGAAAAGCAAAATTTTTAAGTTGGTTTTACTCTAGTACAGTAAATTTTATTTAAACATAGAAATTATAATAGCTAAATAATTGTACATGTCTATAATATAAATACTACCTTTTTTCAATATTATTTTTAATTAAATATTTGCTTTAAAACTGTAAAGTATATATACATAGTAAGTATAGTATATGTTAGTATAGCACTAAGTATATATACTTAGCATAGTAGTAAAATGTGAATGTTTATCTTTATATATTTAAACAGATTTATATCAATATATTTCACTATGAGCGTATTTTATCCAACAAACTAAGTATTTATTCTTCATACCAAAAAAAACCCATAAATAAATTCAAAGATTATTCAGGACATAGATTTGTTTCTAGTTATTGCAACTGGCAACATGGCAGCTGTTTGAATGGAAACTCATACCAGATCAGCAACAGAATTCATGTCCTATTTGCCCAACTCCTAATAGAAAAACCATGGCCTGCAAAGAGCTTGCTCTGAATATTGGGCATAGCCACCTATTTCTGTTGGTCATCATAGATTTGGTCTATATAGTTACTTAGAAAAATAAAGATATCTACCTAAAAACAACCCATCAGGTATTTTCGTTATAAATAATATCACCTGCCAAGAAGAGGCTTTTGGGCATAATTATACTCTACCTTTTGTGTGGGAAGTTTCATTCTAAGGTCTAGGTTCTAAAAACGGGGACCCAAAACCTGGGGATTAGTGTTTTAAATCCCAGTGTAAGAAAAGCATGGCCCCAGAACTTCAGCTAGTACATCTAGATGGGGACCTTGACTACTTCTATTTTGGATGACAGAGTCCTTTTCCAGGTGGAAAAAGGTCTAGAAACATATTTAAGGTTTTTTTGTTTGTTTGTTTGTTTCACATATATATACACCTTCTTTAAATAGTTGCAATGTCTGATCTCCTTATAATTTGATATTAACTAATAGTTGGTATAGTAGTAGTATAGTAGTAGTAACTTGTCCTAAGATCAGGTTTTCAGAAAACAGGAAGAATGTCACAAACACTATGGTCCCTAAAAGTCTAAAGACTCCAGTTGTAGAACTCCTGACATTGATAATTACTGCAAACTGATAAATAAGTATCAATTGTCAATTTATGGGTAATAATACTTTCAATCCCTGAAGTAAATTTTAAAAATTCAATAGAGGGGAGTCTGGGGGGCTCAGTCAGTTAAGCATCTGACTCTTGATTTCAGCTCAAGTCATTATCTCATGGTTTGTGGTATGGAGCCACACATCGGGCTCCATGCTAGCAGTGCAGCGCCTGCTTGGGATTCTCTCCCTCCCTTTCTCTCTCTCTCTGCCCTTCCTCTGTGCACATGCTCTCTCTCTCAGTAAATAAATAAATAAAGATTAAAAAACCCAAGAGAAAAATTAGAGGGGGTGAAACGCATTTTTTTCAAGATTTTACACATTACAATGTAAATTTCTATAATGTATTCCTTCAACAAATAATTTTGGTTATCTATGGCATTATGGATGTCATGCAGACATACTTGCCTTGCATAAGTCTACATACAGTGTGTGTGTGTGTGTGTGTGTGTGTGTGTGTGTGTGTGTAATAACTACACATAGTCTATATAGTTACTTAGGAAAATAAAGATATCTACCTAAAAATAATCCATCAGATATTTTCATTATAAATGATATCACCTGCAAAGCAGAGCCTATTAGACATAATTGCTCTTCTTTTTGTGTAGAAAATGTTACTCTAATGTCATTCTTCCAGTTCTAAAGTAGAAGGATCTGTACAATATCTGGGATCACTTCCACTACTTAATTTTAGTCCTTTTTTAATTCCTGGACTTTCTACTAACATAGAACGTGGCTACCTTCCTTAATCTCTTACCACTTTGATGCTGAAAAGAAATCTTCCACAAATACTATTTTCCTTTTCATACAACTATTCAAAATTTCTCTATAGCTCCTTAAAAATAAAGGCTAACATTTACCAAGTGTGCTATATGCCAGGCACTACTATAAAATGCTTCTGTCTTGCAGTTAGTTTGGCTTTATGACTAGTTACATCCAGTGGAATATGAGAGAAATGATCAATGCCACCTTTTTAAAAATATATTTATTTTGCGAGAGAGAAAGCATGAGTGGGAGAGGGGCAGAGGGCAAGGGAGAGAGAGAGAATCAAGCAGGTTCCACACTGTCAGTGCAAAGCCTGATGCAGGGCTCGAGCTCACAACCGCAAGATCATGACCTGAGCCGAAGTCAGACGCTTAACTGACTGAGCCACCCAGGCGCCCTAACCAATGCTACTTTTGAAAGCAGAGCAGTTAAATATCAGATATGCTTTCCCTGTGGTCTTTTCCCCTCTTTCTCACCACAATCTATTATCTAAAAATGTCAGATTACATTGAAGTTACATGACACAGAGCCACAAAAGGGAAGCATCCTGAGTTTCCATGTCTGCTTAGATTAGACAGGATGAACTCACATCAGATGCAATATAAACCAAAAATAAGCTTCTATTGTATTAAACCACATAGATTTCTGGGTTTGCTGTTGTGTGGTATAACCTCTATTACCTTAATGAATAAATCCTGAGGTAGCTACTATTATTATACCCATTCCATAGATGAAGACACTGAGACATAGCACGATTAAGTAACTTGTGCAAGGCAAACAGCTAGGAAGTGGTGGAACTAGATATGCACCTGAGCAGTTTACTCACAACACCTGCATGTACACCCAGTATGCTAATAGGTCTCTCCATGACCACAGGATATGAAAAGAAGACACCTTATCCGAGCATACAAGGCCCTTTACAATCTGGTAGCAATATATCATATGAAACAGTAAAGCAAGTATTTAAATTCCAGGCCTTAGAACTCAAAACCCTTCTCTGACATTTACAGAACTGAACAAATCACAAGGCATCTAAGCTTCAGTAAATACCCCCATAAAATCAGAATGATAATTACAGAACTCAGCTGAGTTGCTGTGAAGTAATATGTATAGGTATTTAGCCCATTCCCTGACCCATTGTAAATGTATATACTTGATTTCTTATTTACTTCCAAAAGTATTTTCCACTATATCTACGTTACGCCTGAATAGACCAGAGCCTAACCTCGCCTTTCATATTCCCCCATTTTCTTGGACATTTCCTCCATCGGAAGTGCTTTTTTTTCTTTTAACTTGATTTTAAATATTACTAAAATTCTGAGGTTTAATCCAAAGTCTGCCTCTTCAGCAAAAGTAGTTTTCTTGGTCACTCTAAATTAGGGTGGGATTTCTAAAGCATATCTGTTGCCTACAACAATCATCTGACATATGTATTAGGTACTGAAATCTAAGTGTTAAAAAGCACAACTGAAGTCAGGTTGTTTGAATCCTGGCTCTTCCAGTGGCTAGCTGTGTAAACTTGGGCAAGTTATTTAGCCCTTTTGTCATTCTGTTTCCCTACCTGTAAAATGGGGACACTAGGTAGCTATTTTATTATACATTGTATTAAATGGGCACAAAGTAAATGCTATAACAGTGTTTGTTATCATTATTAGTTTTCATGGCTATCATTTTTTGCATATATTTTATATCCCTATAAAGATTATAAACATGGTTTGAAATCATGGACTATATAGAATTTCCTTTAGAGAATCCAAAATGTTAGAATGGTTGGATATAGTAGGCATACACTAAATATTTGGTGACTTAATGAGACACCATAGTGTGGTTAGCCTAGACATGGAAAATAGTAGACTTCTGTATGCTTACCATGTTCTAGAAATTACTCTCAACAAAATATGTGTATTGTTCCATTCAATTACCATAACTACCCCATAAGATAGGTACTATTATTATCCTTATTTTACCAGTGAGGATTTGGAGACATAGGAAAGTTGTTACTTGTCCAGGAACACATGGTATGAGGCAAGAACAGGATGTCCTTGTTTAAAAATACAGTGATTCCAAAGTTTAGCGTGCATCAAATCATCCAAAGGGCTTGTTGAAGCACACATTAATAAACATCATCCCCTAGGTCCTTCTGATTAAGTGGGTCTGGACAGTGTCCAAGATTTTTCATTTCTAAAAGTTTCCAAGTGATGATGAAGTTTCTCATCTAGGGATGTATCTTCAAAAACCACTTCGATGGGTTGTCCTCTCTCCTCTATAGTACACAGCTTAAATTGCACTTGGAAAAAGATATTTCTAAAGTAGAAGTTGGCAAGTTCTGTTCTAAAACATGTAAAACATACCAGGTTTCCCTAAAAAATGGTATAGCATTAGAAATTAATGTGGAAACAGAGCTTTAAAGAATATAGAAAAACAGATTTACTGCAAAGATAACTCTTCTGTAATAAATGAACTATCAACAAGTAGCAAATTACACAGGTGTTTGACTTGATATAAAATGCTATTTTCTTAACCAAAGACCAATTAACAAATTCACAGAATCAATACATGTGAAAGAGGGTGTCAGAGGTGTGCAGTGGCCTCAGACAAGGGAGGGAAAGAGATTACTTCCTAGACTTTCTTAACCTGTTCTACAAGTGGATTAAGTCAGATATAGGAATTTTAAGCATGACCAGATCATTGGTTTTCCTGTAAGGTATACTCCGTTGGAAGTCATCAGAACAAGGATCTTCCAGGCTATGGCCACACATCATAGGAAAATCGAATCAGAACAGTCAACTGCTTATGCCCTAGGATTGGATGTCACAACCTTTTTTTTTTTTTCAATTATTCACTCTTTTTTGTCTATATTTTATTCATAAGGGCTGTATTTTCTCTACCTGATCAAATTGATAAGATTTACATATTTGATCTAAACTCCGAGTATCCTGAAATGGGTTTTCTACCAAAATTTCAGTAAATATTTGCCTTTCTCTATACTTAGTGTGTTGTCAAACTTATCTTGCTAAATTAGGCTACAAGCCTTGTCTAGTCTTACCTTGTTCTGTTTTGATGTACCCATAACTTGATATGATACAAATGTCAAATGTACAATAAACCATGTTAAACCATCTTACAAATACACACTGCTAGACATACAAAAGACAAGAATTTAGATCAGAATCATCACCAGTGCTAGAAAAGTGAGCATTTTCAAAGCTTTTCATAATTCTGGGATTTAATTCAATTGGATCTGGGTAAATGAAAAATGATCTGAGGGTGTATGAGAAAAAAACCATGTAAGCCATGGGCAGGAATCAGTGGGAAAGAAAAAGTAGAAAAATTACAAGAATATATAAGGCTGGGAGTAATTCCTATCAGCAAAAATTGAAAGGATGTATATAAGAAGAAGTAGGGAAAATACTCAGGAAGTCAGTGCCATAGCAGTAGAGCTAAATTGGCACCAGTCAAAAGATTTCTTTGAGACTTCCCTAACAGATACTAAAAGCAAGCTTTAAAAGCATCTCCCTAATTTAACATAACTGTTACATGTCAGAAAAAAAATAGATGTTATCTAAAAAAAACGAACAAAATTAAGAAATCAACAGTATAAAATTTAAGACATCCAGAATACCACCAAAATGATGAAGCATGCAAGAAGCAGGGAAATATGACCCAAAATTGGGGTGAAAGTCAATAAAAATAGGCCCCAAAATGACATGGATGATGAAACTAGCAGATAAGGATTTTAAAACAGCTATTATAAATATTCTCCATATGTTCAAGATGATTCAGGAAAACATCATGAGTATGATTAGGAGAGAAACTGCAAATGTTAAAAAAATAAATGAAACTTCTAGGATGAAAACCACAGTATCTGAACTCTGAACTGATTAATTCTGGACTTTAATATCAAAATAGATATATAAGAAGAAAATATCAGAGAACTTGAAGATATAACAATAACTGTTAAGAGTGAAGTACAAACAGAAAAAAGTATAATATATATATATATATATGTATGTATATATACACAGACACCATGCATCATGAACAGAGCAATAGCAACTTCTAGAATATATCAAGTGGCCAAATATTGGTAAAATTGGAGTCCTAGTAGGACAAGATGGGGGGAGGCAGAAAAAATATTTGAAAAAATAATGGCCAAAAAATTTCTAAATTTTATGAGAACTACAAATTCATCAGATTCAAGAGGTTCAACAGATCTCATGCACACGCACACAAGCAGGGGAGGGGCAGAGAGAGAGAATCTTAAGCACGCTCCACATTGAGCATGGAGCCCCACACAGGGCTTGATCTTACAACCCTGAGATCATGACCTGAGCCAAAATTAAGAGTCACTCTTAACTGACTGAGCCACCCAGAGGCCCTGATTCAATAGCTCTTAAGAAAAATAATCTACATAAAACCACAGCAAAATACATTATAATCAAATTGCTGAAAACCATGATAGAAAAATCTTAGAAATCTCCAGAGAGAATGTTGGCAGACTTCTCATCAGAAAAAAATGAAAGCCATAAGAGTGGAGAGACTTTTTTAAAGAACTGGAGGAGGTGACTGACTCCAAAGGGGCACTAGGCAATTTTTTAAGGTGATAAAAATGTTTAATGTCTTGATCGTGGTGGTTTGTACACCATACTCATACTTCTAAATAAAACTGATGAAGTTTGTCATATGAAAAGTATCTCAAAAAAGCTCATCATGAAAAAAGATGTTGGTCAGTTTTGAGGGTAATGGTATTAGCATAATATGAGAGTTTCAAATTAGAGAAACTTTTTTTATAAAAAAAATCCATTCTAAAAAATTATAAAATATTTTTCTTCTATTAGGTCTAGGTACTGCAATATTTTAAAGAGAGGTATGAATTCACATATCTTATAATCTGTACTTTAACAGACACCAAATTTCTCTTTTAAGAAAATAAAATCAAATTACTGGGAGAAAAAAATAATTTTAATTAGCAAGTTATGTGATTTAGATAACTTATAAAAAGTCATTCCCAATAAAAATGTGTTTTCTATGAAGACAAGACCCAAGTGAACATCATACTAAAATTGTCACATAATTAATGGTATGGATCAAAATAATCATTTTAAATTTGCATTATTTCACACGTGCAAAAAAATTATTGTAGGTTGAAGATATTTTTAAAACTAATTTTACAAAAAATGTCTTGTTTTGAATAACTTTTAAATTATTTTTATTAACTTTTTCCAAGAAATTAATAGGCACAGAGAAATTTTCATCAAACTGTGTTTTCTGTAACTATAATAAAGTACATAATAGGGTGCAACAATGTTTCTTACCTCCAGTTTACTTCTTGAAGAAGTGGGTTTCCAGTGAGAGACAATTCGTGGAGAGAATAACATGCATTAAACCACTTAATGGCACTTGTAAGATCTACAGAAAATAAAAAATAAAAACCATTATGAAAGGTAAAACAGAGAAAGAACAATAATCATTTATAAATGACCATTTATTTATTGATTAGGTAATAAAGGAAAGCAACAAAAATATTTATTCTGCAGAATACAGTGTGCTTTTAAAAAGAGGCTGTATTAAGAATACAGACTCCACTATTAGAATATATATTTTTCCCACAATTGCTTTGTGATTCAGGCTCATACCTCTTACTGGGTGAGGGTTAAATGAGATCATGTGTATAAAGAATTTAGAACAGTTTGTGCCAGATTGTTATCACGAAATCTAAAGAAGTTAAATCTAAAGTAATAAGTGGTAAAATTGAACACATACCTAAAGAGAATTATGTGAACTTTTTTTACTTTCAAAAGTAAGAAGAGTAAGTCAATCCAGGGTATATTACAGAAGAATTTATGTAAAATTGCTCTCCCACAGATAATCAGAAAACTGGACAATACATATGAAGTACCTGTTTTTAAGCCTGCCTCTCAGAGATGGGAAACATATATGGTGCATCTACACTCACAGTGGTTTCCCATCTGAAAGCAGCTTACCACTTCAGAACAGTAGAGACCAAATGAAGAAGCTCTTTTGCTGAGTGAGGAGGCAAAGATTAGAACTGAAGTTGGAATTCATGATGAAAAGTACTGAGAAGAAGCTATGTATATATACATGTTATAGGGAAGAACCTGGGGAAAGAAGTCTATGTGAGAATTCACCACAGGTCTGTGGGCAAGTACACGGTGTCACACACACAGGGAAAGACTGAAAAACCTAGCAGAGATCACCAGCTGTAAGGCTAAGAGCTGCATGATGACACTAAGTGCATGCATCAGTGAAAGACACTGGAGTCTCAGCCCAACCAAAATGAGACCTAACTGAGAATCTCAGAGAGTGTGCACTAGGAGTGAACACAATGCCTTGGGGTACGGGCATGCACTAAGAGTTGAAAACTAAAATGGCTTGTCCTAAAAGAGAATGAAATTAAAGCAGAAAAAAAATATATCCATAAATGCTTTAACCGCCTACTGCAACTGAAGTTAACTCCCTTTAAAAGGAAGGCAACAATATGCAGACTCACTAAACTGGATTATGTAAAATGTCCAACATATAGTTAAAAATTACTAGACATATCAGACAAAACAGAATTTACTTCAGATAAAACACACTTTTTTTACAAAATTTTTTAATGTTTATTTATTTTTGAGAGAGACAGAGCTCGAGGGGAAGGGCCAGATAGAGAGGGAGACATAGAATCTGAAGCAGCTCCCAGCGCCGAGCTGTCAGCACAGAGCCCGATGAGGGGCTAGAACTCACAAACCGTGAGATCGTGACTTGAGGTGAAGTTGGATGCTTAACTGACTAAGCCACCCAGGCACGCCTAGATAAAACACACTTTAAAACAGAGAATGTAATGAGAGACAAAGAAGAGTGTTACATAATGATAAAAAGGGTCAATCCAACATGAGGATGCAACATTGTAAATATTTATGTGGCCAACACAAAAACACCTACATGCTTAAAGCAAATATTGACAGCCTTAAAGAGAGAAATAGACAGCAACACAATAATCATAGAGGACTTTAATATTCCACTTACATCAAAGAATCGATTATCCAGATAGAAAATCAAAAAGGAAACATCAGCCTTAAACAACATGTTAGACCAGATGGACTTAACAAATGTTTATAGAACATTCCACTCAAAAGCAACAGAATACACATTCTTCTCAAGTGCACATGAAACACTTTCCAAGACAGATTATATGTTAGGCAATGAAACAAGTCTTAATAAATTTAAGAGGACTGAAACCATATCAAGCACCTTTTCTGACACGATGATATGGAACTAGAAATTTATCACAAGAATAAAATGAAATTCACAAATATGTGGAGATTAAACATCATGCTACAGGGCGCTTGGGTAGCTCACTTGGTTGAGTAGCTGACTTTGGCTCAGGTCATCATCTCACGGCTCAAAGGCTCATGGGTTGGAGCCCCACATCAGGCTCTGTGCTGACACCTCAGGACCTGGAGCCTGCTTCCAATTCTGTGTCTCCCTCACCCTCTGCCCTTCCCTTGCTTGTGTTCTATCTCTCTCTCTCTCAAAAATAAATAAACATTAAAAAATTAAAAAAAATAAATAAACATCCTGCTACTCAACAACCAATGTTTCAAAGAGGAAATCAAGAGAAATTTAAAAAATACCTTGAGACAAATTAAAATGGAAATGTAACTTACTAAAATTTATGGGATACAGCAAAAGCAGTTTGAAGAGGGAAGATAAAATGGATAAATGCTACCGCAAAAAATAAGAAAAGTCTCAAATAAACAACATAACTTTACACCCCAAGGCACCAGAAAAAGAAGGAAGGTCAAGGTTATTAGAAGGAAGAAAATAACAAAGATTGGAGCAAAAATAAATGAAATAAAAAACAGACAATAGAAAAGATCAATACAACTAAGAGCTGATTCTTTGAAAAGATAAACAAAATTGGCAAACCTTTAGCTGGACTCACTAGAAGGAGGAGGACTCAAATAAATAGAATCCAAAATCAAAGAAATGTTACAACTGATACCACAGAAATACAAAGGATCATAACAGACTACTAGGAACAATTATATGCCAACAAACTGGGACAATCTAAAAGAAATGGATACATTCCTAAAAACATACAACCCACCAAGACTGAATCATCATGAATTAGAAAATCTGAACAGATCAATTCCTAGTAAGATGACTGAATCAGTAATCAAAAACCTCCCAACGAACAAAAGTCCAAGATCCAACAGCTTCACTGGTGAATTCTATAAAACATTCACAAAAGAATACATACTAATCCTTCTTAATCTCTTACAAAGACTAGAAGAGCAGGGAATTCTTCCAAACTCATTTTATGAAGCTAGCATTACCCTCATACCAAAATTAGACAAGAGCACCACAGGAAAATCATAGGCCAATATTCCTGATAAACATAGATATGAAAAATTCTCAGCAAAATATTATCAAACTCATAATAGCAAACTAAATTATCAATAATATATTAAAAACTAATATGATCAGGTGGGATTTATGGACAATCACCAGTCAATGTAACATACCACATCAACAAAATGAAGGATAAAATCATATGATCATCTCAAAGGATGCAGAAAAAGCACTTGAAAAAATTCAATATCCACTTATAATACAAATGCTCAAAAAGTGGGTATAGAAGGAATGTACCCGAACATAATAAAGACCATATAGAATAACCCCACAGCTAACATCATTCTTAATGGTGAAAAGATGAAGCTTTTCCTCTAAGATCAGGAATAAGACACAGATGCCCACTCTCACAACTTTATTCTACATAGTTTTGGAAGTCCTAGCTAGAGCAACTATTCAGGAAAATAAAATAAAAGGCAACCAAATTGGAAAGGAAGGAGTAAATCTGAAGCTATTTGATGACATGATGACATGACATGATGACATGATATATATATAGAAAACCCTTAAGACTTGATCAAAAAACTGTTAGATCTAATAAACAAATTCACTAATGTTGCAGGATGCACAATCAATACACAAAGACCTGTTGGGTTTCTTTACAGTAGTAATAGGGCATCAGAAAAAGAAATTAAGAACACAATCCATTTATAATTCCATGAAAAGAATAAAATACCTAGAAATAAACTTAACCAAAGTGGTGAAAGATCTATATATTGAAAACTGTAAGACACTAATGAAAGAATCAAGGAAGAACAAATAAATAGAAAGACATGCCACGCAATAGGCCAGAAGAAGTAATACTGTTAAAATGTCCATAACACCCAAAGCAATACACAGGTTCAATGCATTCCCTATCAAAATCCCACTGGCATTTTTCACAGACATAAAACAACAATCCTAAAATTTATATTGAACCACAAAAGACCCTGAATACCCAAAGTAATTTTTTTAAGATTATTTTGTTATTTTGAGAGAGAGAGAGAGAAGGGGGTGGGCAGAAAGAGGGAAAGAGAGAATCCCTAGCAGGCTCTGTGCTGTCAGTGCAGAGCCCAATGCAGGGGCTGGCTCAATGTCACCAGCTATGAGAACATCATGACCTGAGCCAATATCAAGAGTCAAACACATAACTGACTGAGCCATCTAGGTGCCCCAACAATCTTTTTCTTTTTAAGTTTATTTATTTATTTTGAAAGAGAGAGAGAGAGAGAGAGAGAGAGAGAGAGAGAGAGAGAGTACAAGTGGAGGAGGGTAGAAAGAGAAGGAGAGAGAGAGAAAACCAAGTAGGCTCCACATTGAGCATGGAGCCCAACACAAGGCTCGATCCCACGACTGTGAGTTCATGACCTGAGCCATGATTCCCCCCAACCACCCAAAGCAATCTTGAGAAAGAATGAAGTTGGAGGCATCATGCTCCTTTATTTCAAACTATATTACAAATCTACAGCAACTAAAATTCAGTATAGTATTGGAATAAAAACAGACATACAGATCAACAGAAGAGAGACTCCAGAAATAACCCTACCCATATATGTTTAATTAACTTATGACAAAGGAGCCAAGAATATAAATTGGGGAAAGGACAGTCTCTTCAATAAGTGATGTTGGGAAAACTGGACAGTCATATTCAAAGAATGAATTGATTATTGTCTTACACCATACACAAAAATTATCTCAAAATGGATTGAAGACTTAAACATAAGACCTGAAACCATAAATCTCCTAGAAGAAAACATAGGTGGTAAACTCCTTGACATGGGTCTTGGTGATGATGTTTTTAATCTAACACCAAAACAAAATGCAATTAAAGCAAAATAAACAAGTGGAACCATATCAAATTAAAAGCTTCTGAACAGCAAAGGAAACCTAGCCGAAATGAAAAGGCAACCTATTGAATGGGATAAAATACTTGCAAATTACATGTCTGATAATTATCTAATATCCAAAATTAATACAGAACTCATACAACTCAATGGCAAAAAACCCTAATCTGATTAAAAAATGGGCAGATGATCTGAATAGACATTTTTTCAAAGATGGCAAAATGATAGCCATCTATGAAAAGATGAAAAGATGAAAAGATATGAAAAGATATGAAAAGATGCTCAACATCATTAATTATAAGCGAAATACAAATCCCAATCACAATGGGATCTCACCTCACATCTGTTAAAACAGCTATTACCAAAAATATAAGAAATAACCAGTGTTGCAAGGATGTGGAGAGAAGGGAACCGTCTCACACTGTAAATGTGTGAATGTAAATGGTGCAACTGCTATAAAAAACAGTATAGAGTTCCACAAAAAAAGTACAAAAAAGAACTATGTTATGATACAGCAATTCTACTTCAGGATATTTTATTTTTTAAAAATAACCCACTAACTTGAAAAGATACATGCACCCTATGCACCCCTATGTTCATTACAACATTATTTGCAATAGTGAAGGTATGTACCCATCCTAAGCGTCCAATGATGCATGAATGGATAAAATAATTGTGGTATATAGATCTACAATGGACTATTATTCAGCCATAAAAAAAATGGAATCTTCTCCTTTGTGACAACATGAATGGATCTCAAGGGCATTAAGCTAAGTGGAATAAGTCAGAAAAAGACAAATGACATATGATCTCTCTCATATGTGGAATCTAAAACAAAAACAAAAACACAAAACAAACAAACAAAAAAGGCTCAGACCCGGGGTGGGGGTGGAAGAAAGGGATGAATTCTTTTTTTGTTTGTTTAAATAAATTGAAAAAAAAATCCTTTGAAAGATATATGTTTATCATGTAAATTCCTGTCACCTCCAAAATCAAAGGATAACATTTTAGCACCAAAAAGAACTGTTTAGAGAAAGATGAGTCTGTAGGATCAGAATTTGGAAGAAAAGTTCTAGTTCTAGTTCACACTGTATGTCCCAGTTATATAGGAATTACCACATATTCTTGCAACCATATAGCCTTTGCCATGATACTCGACATATCTATTCATACTCTCTGGAACTGTTCTATGTACATAACTGTACAGCTCTGTTTGAACGATTTATTGTTTTAGTCATTTCAAAGTTTTCCCAGTGATCGGCTCACAGAGCTGAAGTTGCCCTTGGTAATATGGCTGTTTTTGTTCTCTAATATATTAAGTTTCTCATTTTCAAAACTACCACCTCCATCACCTGAGTGGACTGTTGCTCTGTGGAAGCTAATTTTGTCCAGAGAGAAAAGGAAAGGCCTTGAGAAAAGAAGCCTTTGGGACCCAGAAGCCTGATCTGTGAAGAACATCTGGGGGCCAAGGCTGCACTACCATGATAGGAAGGAGATGGGGGTGTAGTTCAAGCCAAGGTCAGAGACAACTCCACTCTTCATCTGATTGTATACGCACAGAATACCTTTATTGTACACTGAACAGCTAGTAACTTTGGTTGCTGCTGGGGAAGCAAGGCTAAAGAGACTTCTCCTCAACTCCTTTTTTTTAGCATCTTGATCCATATGTTGCTTTTCTCAAATTTTTAATTAAATAAAACACCTCATAAAAATTACTAAATACATAAGGAAATAGTAAATATTATTTACCATTAGATCAGTTAATAAAGAAAAGCAGTTAATAGAAACTCATCCCAAAGTCAAAGGTAAATCAAAATTTTTGACACACCAAAGTAATTCAATGATGAAAAAAGGTTGATTAACAAACGTTGATGGAACAACTGGATATCCATATTAAAAACTAAATTCATCTTCTACTTTGTATCATTCATAAAAAATAATTTGATATGGATCATAGACCTAAAGGTAAAAACTGAGAGTACAAAATTTCTATAAGAAAGCAAGAAAGTATATAAAATCATCTTCTCAAACTGGAGGCAGAAAAATATTACACGGACATAGAAAACAATAACTATTAAAAATAATAAATTAAATTTCATCAAAATTTAAGACTTCTCCTCACCTGAAAATATCATTAATAAAAATTCATAGTTAAAAGACCAGGAGAAAATATTACAAAATATATATCTGACAAAGAATTATAACCAGAATATATAAAAAGCTTATACATAAGAAAAAGGCAAATAACCAAATTTTAAAAATGCTAAGACATTTGAATGGACACAAAAGAATATACAAAAATAATCAATAAATGAATGAAAAAAGCCTTAATATCATTATTCATCATGGAAATGTAAACTAAAACCATAATGAGATAACACAATGAAATATTAAAGATCCTCCAGAATGGAGCAGTTGAAAATCCAGTATATTACTGGTGTAAAATGTTACAACTACTTTGGCAAACAGTTTTTTCAGTTTCTTCTAAAGAGAAACATACACATACTATATTATCCAGCAATTACACTCTGATATACTTATCCCACAGAAATGAAAACATATGTCTACAGAAAGATTTATATAAGAATTTCCCCAGGAAATTCTATAATAATCATGGTAGCCCCAAACCACAAATTATTAAAATATCAATCAACAGGAAAATGGACAAAGTATGATACATTCATACAATAGCCTACACTTCAGCCAAAGGAAAAAAAAAAAGAAAGAAAGAACAGACCACGGATATGGTGGAATGTCACATGAATGTTAAGAAAGCTGGAGGCAAAAGAGAACATACTGTTTGAGGACATTAATATATAGGATAGTCAAGTTAACCTTTATGGTGTCAAATTCAGAAATATTGTTGTCTCCGTGAGGGGAATGGGGATGGGGAAATTTGGGGAGGTATTAATCAACTAAATCAGTTGATCATTCTTTAATGAATTTTTAATTGGTGTTTGCTTTATAAATGTTAGGAGCCAACAAATTAGACAAATTTGTTTACTTATCTTCATTAGGTTATATTTTTCATAGGTAAAAGATATATGAATTTCAAATAAAAATACAATTGTGATATTTGCCAGGTCTATCAGAAAGATACAGGAATTATGATTTTAAAAGTGGAAGGAAATTTAATTGAATGATTTCACTATGCCTTTGAAGGAATTCAGAAATTTCCACACAAATATACCACTCTAGCATATTGACTATTTTGAGTTAAAGGCATTTAAAACACATCAGATGCAAGTATACTGTGACCTTCCTTCATTTCCTTAGAAGAGATGAAATTCCTAAATTAAAGATATCCTCCCTATACTAAAAGAAACACTTTTTTTTTTAAGTTTATTTATTTTGAGAGACAGACAAAGCACAAGTCAGGGAGGGGCAGAGCGAGAGGGAGGGAGAGAGAGAAAGAGAGAGAGAGAGAGAAAGAGAGAGAGAGAGAGAGAATCCCAAACAGCCTCCACACAGTCAGCACAGAGCCCAATGTGAGCTCAAACTCATGAAACTGTGAGATCATGAGCTAAGCTGAAGTCAGACACTTAACCGAACGAGCCACCCAGGTGCTCCTAAAAGAGACATTCTTATCAAGAGGATAGGAGGGAGAAGCCAAGAGAAATGCCTACAACCAAACCTTTAAAAAACAGCAGCAGCAACAACAACAACAACAACAAAAAAAAAACATTACAAGTTGTATCCTTTGCTTCTAAATCTGTCTTGTGTCAGTTTAATTCTTAGTCCTACCCTAAAATCGTAAAAGGATACAGGAGAAATTTTTCCTCCTCTACACCTTATTGTATAGATATGTTATTTGTAAATACCATTAACACATCTATCCAAAACCATTCCTTACCACATTTAGAAAAGAAACTCAAAAGCTTATTATGTACTTTTTAGAAATTATATATTATTCTAAACTTACCAGAAAGACAATTGTTGCTGACATCTAGTTTTTCCAAAGAAACAAAATGAAAAAGCGGTATGATTTTTGTCAAGCTGAAAACAAAGAAATAGAATTCATAAAAATTTTAAATTGGAATGTCCTTATTATGACATAACCACATAATAACGTATTAATATAACACAATTATGTGATAATATGCAATTGTATATGATTATATATACATATATCATTATATATTTGTATAATAAAATGCAATTATAATAACATTAAGAGTGCTAATTAAAAATGTAGTAATCATAAAATTCTAAGTATTTATTCTATAATAGAACATTTGTATTCATTTTTAAGAGAAAACACCATGTATTATCAAGTTCGATGACAAATATCATGGATTTTAATGTGTACATGTTATTTAAATAAAAATAAGTGAACTTTTTTATTATTGTTTTTGTTTGGTTTTTGTATAAAGCCAAATTTACAGAGAATTTATATTACAGATATATTTTGTCCTGGTTCAAACACATAACTTAAACCATGAAGAGGTTAAAAATATAAAAAATATTTGTTTTCACTTTTCAACAACATAACAGATTAGAGTTACTAGTTTTGTTTTTAATTAATTTTGTTTGTTTGTTTTCCAGATCAAAAGTATTATAAGTATTGCAATTATCCAAAGTTACACTAAGGTTATTTCTAAACTAGAAATATGCATCTAAGCAACATTATAATAGAAAATGTTTTATACAGATAGAATGAACTTAAATTTGGCAGAAATATGCAAACACTTAAATTAATAATCATTATTAAGGCATGCATATTCACATTCTAGCAATAATGAATTTTCCTCCTGCATCTAAAAGTTTCTATCATTTTCTAAGATATAGTTGTCAATAAGAACCCAAATTCAAGCCAGGAACATAAGTGATATTCAAAATATTCACATCACTGGAAACAAAAGCCATGAAGAGAAAATTAGTTTAGTTTGATTTGCATTTCCAACTAAGACAAGTCTACAGTTTAGTCTGTAACACAAAACCACATTACCATAGCTATTTAGAAATAAAAATTAAGCCAGCTTTTCTAAATCTTTAAACAACAGAAAAATTCCTTTGCTTGAAATATATTCTCATTACAAACACAAGTCTCCTGAACTAATCTTCCGTATAAATGTCAGAACTCCGTAACAGTTCAAAATATGCCTCAACTAACAGAATATTTCTGGTACAAAAGAAAAAAAAGTATGTATTAATTTCCACTTCTTTTCTTTTCTTGTTTTTTATACTGTCCTTCCAGTTGTCCTGGCAGACATTTTTACATCTTTATTTCTACTATCTCCTTGTCATGAAAAAAAATCTATTATTCTAAGGTCAGAATCTTATAGAATAATACTGTGACTAGAAGCCTCATGGGGTCTGGCACAAAACTAACCCTTGTACTGACCTTGACTCCTTTCTTGTACTATCCTGTTCTGCATTAGCAGAGAGACAGAAGATACTACCGATGAAAAAACAGACTAAATAATGAGACTGGAAAAAGTTCTCTCTGACTGTAGCTAAACCTAAATACAATATTACTATTTATGTTAAGCCTATACAACACCACTTCTTACATACAATTTCCAGGAGGAAAGAAAATCCAAGATAATAAAAGAGTGATAAAATGTTGGCCATTACATTTATATATACACTTCATTATTTGTACATACATTCCTAAATAGTCAAATTTATGAAATGTCACATGTACAATGAAAAGGAAGGAAGGAAAGAAGGAAGGAAGGAAGGAAGGAAGGAAGGAAGGAAGGAAGGAAGGAAGGAAGGAAGGAAGGAAAGGAGGGAGGGAGGAAGGAAGGAAGGAAAGAAGGAAGAGAGGAAGGGAGGGAGGGAAAACAACCTAAAACTTTGTTGCTACATAATTAGTGGATTTAAATCCTAGTTTTATGATTCTCCTACTCAGCATGTTTTGGATCATTATCATTACAAGCAGGAAGTTTAAGTTCCTCAATATAATTCTAATGAATGTATTTATCAACAAGAAAATTCTTACTTGTTTGGTACCTTTAATAAATTTCTAATACTAAATCTTTGTTCTTCTACTAAAAGGGTTTTGAAAGATTAACAGATAATGAGTTTTCTTCCTTTTTTTCAGACTATTTCATGTTTTTAACCAGTAAGTTATATGGTAAAGTGTAGGTAACATATAGGTTATATGAAGACTTCCAGTAAAATAACCAATAAAGTCTTAGAATTAAAAATAAAATTCTCTTTTCAAAAATCAATGCAAGTAAAGAAATATTTGGTTTGACTGAATATTTTTATAATATTAAAACTTTATCTTTTCAGATAACCATGCTTTTAGAATTCTGTTCTTTTTCTTTTTTAAAAGTTTTAATCAAGAAAACTGATTATTCATTCACCTTTATGATTATTCATTAGGATGGTAGAAACCTAATAGTGGAATTCTTTTTTCAAACTTCTAGAACTTTTCCTTTTACTGACATTCTGTGTATATTTTTTCCAAGAAAATTCAAACCAGAAAGACAAAGGACATTAGTGAAAACCTAATACCATTTGACCTTGTCACATTAGCCCTGGGCATAAAAAAGATATAAATTTCAAAGACGACAAAAAGCAAAAGATTTGTACAATGAGCAGCCAATGGGTAATAGTTTCCACTTTCTGCTCCTACTTAGAGTCTCACTGGAAGTAGAAAGACTTATGAAGCCGGGAGTCTTCCAGTTAGGACTCCGCTGAGTCAAACTTAAAACAGTCATATGTTCTAATGAAAATTTAAAACAGAAGTCAAGATGAAACATGTATTTCAAACAATATGTACTAAGTATCATTCCTTATTGTATTTCATTTGTTGGGGGGAAAAGCATATGGACACATAATTTCTTCCTTGTGGTGAAAATATCAAAAATTAAGAGAAAAATGTTTACAATTTAAAAGACACACCAATCACAAATCCAAATATCGCATTTATAAAACTCTTCTGAGATTTGCAAAATATATTGACATACATTTTCCTTTTAGATCATCATTAGAATCCCATGAAACAGGTAAGGTAGGTATTACTACCTCTTTTATATGTAAAAAAACTCAGGCTCAGGCAGTAAGAAGAGAATTGCTCAAGGTCAACTGACAGGTAAGTTGTAGGTTCAGAATTCAAACCCAGATCGGCTGCCCTTGAGTCCATTTCTGTCAGTCACATCCCTGATGTCTTTAGGCCTTTTCCCTTTGTCCTTTCAGAAATGGCAGATTAAATGTGCAAAGAACTTTGAGAGAGTCATAAAGAATATATTCAAATATGTGACAGTGTTAAAAATTTCAAAAGAACACATTTATATAATAAATTTACTTATTTTTATATAGTTAAGTTCAAAAGATTAAGTTCTTTTATTAAGAGTTTTTTTAATGCTAAGAACATATATTACTCAGTTCTGTGTCCCCCAGAATAGCAAACACCACCACCAAATGTTGTAAGGTTAAGCAAATAAATTTATAAATAAGGATTATTTGGATTAAGTATCCCAATTATTATTATCAATTCTAAAAAACATCTAGTGATCAAGTTTATATAATTCCTAGTAATTGCAGATTGATAGGTCAAAAGTCTATCAGAAAGATTTCTTTGATAGTCTAAATTGTCCAAAAAAATTAAAGGCATTATTTCTCAAAAAATGTTATTGACTCGAATATTTTTTAAACTCATTAAATATTATTTTGCTCATTGATGTGGTTTAAGATCCACTTCTATAAGATGTGTGAGGTATGTCAATTACTGAGTGATTTATTGCATATGTCCAAAGCACAGCTGAGCATTTCCATTGAAATTGTGTTTCTTACCTGGAAAATATTGTGAAGAGATCCAGTGAGTTTGTGGATGGCCCACATTACTTAAACAATGTTGTCTAATAGAGCTGGCTCTACCATAAATGTCCTTTTAAAACCAAGTCAACTTTCATGTAATAGAGCTGATTAAAATAATTTGAGGGATTTTTGAATACAGATTCAGTTTTTGCTTTACCAAACAGTGGAATAGTTTAATAGGTATATGTTAAATTATTTGGGACATACATGCTCAAAGGATGAGCACTTCTGTGGCAGAGAATGTGAGAATATTTGATGATTCTTTTAGGAGAAAAATATATATGTATTAAAATCAGGCCGTACTTGTTCACTTGTTCCTCAAGAATTGTATACCTCAAAAAAGCAATTTCTTGTTAAAGGTGGTTTCTATCCCCTACTCCATGTGACTTTGATGAACAAATTAATCATATTAGAGTGAATAGGTCTCAATGAAATATTAAGCAGGAGACATACGCATATTGTACTCCTGTTTTGGTTTTAGACAGTTTTTCTCTGCAAAGATCCAGATGTTTGGTGGTTTCAAATGGATCTTCTGTGTCAGGTACCCATCTCGATTTAATGTTAAGGTATTTTTTTAAGTGTTACTTTATATCCTTAGGGAAATCGAATTTAAATCAATCTTAACAGTTACAAAAAGACATGCAAGTTGAGAGCAGATTAAAAATCATTCTTCCAGGACTTAATAAGTACCACTTGAGAGAATGAGACATCCTTCTGAATTAAATTAACTACCTCCTGCATTTTCCAAGGACTATATTCTTTACAAATATAAACAAACCTGCTCTGGGAGATTTCTACAAGTAGGTCTTTCAGAAGAAATAAAATGAGTAGGATAAGTGGCAATTAAAATTCTACTAAAATTCAAGGGTATGTCAATACACTACTTTTTCAAATCCATTAAGGTTATATTTCTAACATATATATTAATTTATTGTGATGCACTTTCACTAAATTGCTGGGAAAAACTAACAACTTTTCTACTTGTTATGAAGATCAAGCATTTACTTTAATCATTCAATGCATTTAGTGCTTAAACAGTTTGTTTTTACCTGTTTTGAGAGATAGTCAGGTTTTGTAGTAAAGGCAACCAATATGAAGAAAGTGCTTCCACAGTTGAAATGCTATTATCATCCAAGTGCAATTCTCTTAGTAGAACATGATTCTCCAAGGATGGAAGCTATATTTAAATTTGGGTCATTAGCTAATATTAAGCAAAATATTTTGTCATTCAACAAAATTTAAAAACATAAAACCTACTAAAACTAACAACAGACATATTCTGTTAAATTCAGAGTATAATGTTATAAGAATTTTAGGATGAATTAAATTTATAAGAATTAACTTCATAATTAGAATTTGATTTTTTACACAAGTTATCTCATCATAAATTTTAATTAGAATTTCTTGATAAATTGGCCCCATTTATATACTGTTATATTTTAACTGAGTAGTTACTATTTATTTTAGTGTTCTGAAAAACTTATGTTAAATTAGATTTCTTTATCAAATATTCTATGTTGAACATTTTTTTTTAAATAGAGAGAAGTATGTAACAGTTTTAAGTAAACTGGAAATCACATATCAATAATAGGCAAAAAAATAAAGAAAAATTAATCAAACTTGCTTTTAAATGTACAGTTGATATTTCTATTAAAAGGAAAATGTTGCATTAATCACAGAAACCAATAATTCAAAGCAATTACCTCACTTAGATAATTTCCCTGTAACTTCAGTATTTGGAGTAATCCACACTTTTCAATACCTTCAACTTTAGTAAGATGATTATGTGAGCAATCCAGGTATATAATGGTAGGAGTATCACAAAGGCCTTTTGTGCTAATTAACTGATTGTGGTCCACAATTAGTTGCTGAAGATTTTTCAAAGATTCTAAACCACCTGAAAGAAAAATTTTCCAAGATCACTTGCATTGTACATTCTTCCAGAATTGAGAGGAGAGCTTCCATATTTTTCTAAATAATTGCATCTTTATATTTCCCAATATTTCTAGTTACAAGTGAAGACTTAGTCCATATTCCTATGAAATGTGTGTAAGTGTAAAATGTATTATTTTTTAAACTTGTACCCAGGAGAGGTATTTTTGAATGACATAGTTGTGTGCCAATTTAAAATTGAACAAAATACTAAAAAGTATACATTGACACTGAAAATTTTATTTTCAAATGACAATTGAACAAGGGAGAAATAAAAGGACTTGTTTTTTTTTTTTTAAATAGTTTTTAACTCAATTTCAGGGTCTTTAAAGTTTGAATCCTTACTTAAGTCTGAATATATAACATTGGAATGCCATTTTCCTACCATTGACATATCTATATTAGATTCCCAAATGATGTAGGTGCAACCATATTAACAACAATGAAATATTAACATACTCTTCAGGTATTTCAACATTGTCACAAGTGGTCCGCTTTTAACCCAGATAGAGCTCAAACTAATATGATACTATATGAAAAATACCAAAGGAGCCTTAGACTACAGCTCAGTGCTCCTAAGAAAAAAACTGAGAACGTTGTTCAAGTAAGTCATCAGGAATTAGGATTGGAAAGAAACACTGAGGAAGTCTGTAAAAGTTTCATGGAAGATATTAAAAATCTAGAAAATGTTATTTATATTGAATATTGAACTACATATGATCTCTCTATGCATCACACTATTGTATGAAATAGGCAGTTTTAAAAACTGGAAGTATGGCTTATGGTCTAAAGTAAGTACAGTTAAGCAGAATGTCTTCAGTGAGTATTACACATATGGGAGTCATTGAGGCTAAACTTTGGAGAATCAAGCTTCATTGTGATTTTCTTGTCAAACCCCAAAATATTTTTTTTAATTAAATGTTGGATTAGGCATGAGTTTTCAACCAAAAAAAATTTATTTGATAATAAACTGAAAGGTAATCTTGAAAGAAACATCATTATGTATAAAAATATATCTGGAATTTATGTAATAAATTTATCCTGGAGACATTTAAAGCATTAACTCAAGGTTTGTTCTTCTGATTATACCTTGTAATTTATAGAAAGAAAGGGCAGAAAGACTGCTTATATCAAAATGGAGAAATAAAAGGAAAAATCAAGTAACATTACCAAGATTTCACAAGAAATCTTAGTCTGCATCATATTTTAAAAATATATCTAATATCAATATGTAATATATAAAATTCAGAATTATGATAAATATTGTACAAATATTTCACAGAGATATATTTTAAGAAAAACTATATATCAAAATTTCAGTATTTCTAATAGTTTGAGTCAAAATAATTTGATATTATGCATGATTATTTCTTATGAAAAGGAATATATTTTTATGCTAAAGAGTAAATTTTCTTATAATGATAAATAAATTTTATAATATCTAAGAAAAGCAGGAAAATGCATAGAAGACCTATAGAAGAGAGAGAATGAAATTTAAATGTAGGCAGTAATCTTGCATTTTTAACTGCTTATCTAGGATTATATGTACTGGTATTTTCTTGTAATGTAAAATAGCAAGCATAACTTAGAAAAATTGTCATCTGTTGTTGTTCAAGGAGTGAATTGTTCTGCCCTATAAGAGATGACTAACCATTTAAATAACAGACCAATTATATATTATTAATTCTAAGGTATTAGAAATAGCATATTACATATTCTAATAATTATATATTCGTTAAAATGTAATTTAAAGTTTGCTGAAACAGAAAATACTTTGGAATTTAGTATGTCTTATGATCACTTCTAAAGAATATCAGTAAACCCACTGAAGTAGTTTAAAGGTATTCAAGGCAGAAGGAAATGCTAATAAAAATTTGTAATTGTGTAAAATAAAATTTCCTTTATCAAACATTTACACATGTTAAGCAATCTACTTCCATAAGCTTAATATTTTTAAAAGCCATGCACATTGCTCTTAAGCTTTTCAGAGGTATTCAGAAATAGAATCTTCCATTAAATCATTTAGAGTTGGGAATGCATTTGTAAAACTTTTCAAAGGTCACACAAGAAGAGAACCAAGAATGAAACATTAGTCATACACTGAGTAAAGCTAAAGGATTTGGCAGAAGCAGCCTAAAAGAAATAGGAAATAGCAGACAAAGCAGCAGAATAATTGGGAAAGAACAAGAGGAAAAAGCAAACGGAATTCTGTGATGATGACAGTGGTTACTATAAATAAAAAATAAAATAATATACATTTTACAATTATGAAAGGCATTTTTATTCACAGTAAATTATATATGGCCAATAGTGTGAACAGGAGTATGGAGAGGCCACTGTCTTGGCAGTCATGAAGTAGCTAAAGACTTTTGTTAGAGGCAACAATAACATAATCAAGATGGAAGTCACAGTGCAGTAGAAGTGGGGGCAAGGAGTATAGACCGTTTTTTTGATACTTGATTATGGAGAGAAGGTCATCTAAACTGCTCAAAATGGCCCACAAAACCCTATATTTGAACTCATCCTCTACTACTATCCCATTATCTTGGTTCATTCTACCATGTTAACCTCATTGCTGTTCCTCAAACATGCCACACACACTTCCACCTTAGGGCTGTCTGTATATGTAAAAAGCAATATGAGAGTGTGAACATGTTAGGCTAGGAAGAATTAAGTAATGCCCACCAACTAATTTCAAACATTAAGACACCATGATTTTTAGCCAGTACACAAAGAAGGTATAATGAGTCCATTCAATAATCTGTTTGAGATTCCAATCTAGTGGAATTACCATGATTTCACGCCTCCGATACCGAGGAATATTTGACAGAGCATTTGTACTTCTATGAATCCATTACATAGTAATACACACACAACTACAAAGTAAAATGTAGAGAAACTCCTTTCCATACTATTTAAAACAAAGAAATGGAGATAAGTTAAATGTCTATCAGTAAGGGAATAGTTAAATAAATTATGGAGTATCTAAAAATGAATACACCTAATCTTCAATATGAAGTAGTCTGACATAGAAGGATGTCCATGATCTATTACTATATGTAAAACCTAATTTGTATACATAGGCTTTTAGCCATTTGAGTGAGTATATTGGAATTTAAATCTATACATCTATATTGGTATTGCAAAAATATCTTAATTGATTCATAAACAATTATGAGCCATGGTTACTCTTACAAAATAAAAAAAAGAAGGCTTAAACAGAGAATGTTTTATTGCTTACATTAGATAATTCTCTATTTTTAAAAAATGCTTAAATGAGAATGCACTTCTTGCATAACAGATTTAAAAACAATCTATTTGGGGGAAAAAACTCAGAGCAAGTATTGAATAGAACTGTTACTTTGTATTTAATCCTGACTACCACCACTACCAACAATGATTGTTTAACTGAAGAAAACCTTGGAAAACCTGATCTGCTATTCATTAAAAGGGCTTGCTATAGAGCTAAACAGGGGAACTCTGTACTTAGATAAGAGGACATACCTCTTCGACTTTAAGATAAAAGTTTTAAAGGAAATGCAATGAAACAGTAGACAGAGACTGGGTAAGATCTCTATAGCACTGGCCTAAATATAACTGTGAGGGAGGATGCGTATATGAATATATATATACATATGTGTATATATACATATATATGTATATATATATGTGTTATGCATATGTGTATATACATGTATATATATATGTGTGTGTGTATATATATGTATATATATAGCCTAAAACTTAGTTTAATGACAAAAAAAGGAAATCATTTTAAAAAAATATGTGAATTATGTGGAACTGAGGCATGCCAACAAACAAGTGCATGAGCTCAGAAGATCTTTCAGCCTCATTGAGCCTTGAGATGACAGCAGTTCTGGTTGGCAACTTGACAGCAACCTCTTGAGAGATCCTGAGACAGAACTACCCAGTTAAGCCACTCCCAGATTCTTGATCCACAGAAAATATGAAGTAATAAGTGTGTGTGGTTTTATATTGCTCTTTTAGGGTACTTCACTTCACAACAACATACAACTACTACAGTAAGGATTACATTCTGAAGAAAATATGAGAAAGAAGAAAATATATTGAAAATCCTTGGGGCGGTAGAAGGACAGTTAAAGAAACTTAATGTAACAAGAATTCAAAGACATTAAAATAACAGATGGGTACACAAGTGGACCAAAATAACACCATGACAGAACTAGTAAATACTTTAGGAACAACATTCTACAGAACAGAGAACTAAAGCTTGAATTGCCCACAAAACAACAACAAAAAAAAAAAGAGATCATCACATGAAGAATAAAATATGAAGAAGCTGAAAATAAAGACATAGATTAAATAATAATAGACGTGAAAGACAGATAAACTCAACCAACATATGAATCATCTATGATTGAAAAATAGAACCAAGACAAAAAGTTTTCAAATATATAAAAACCAAAATTTTCCAAAAACAATATAATAACTTAGTCTGTAGTTTGAAAGGGACATTGCGTTCCAAACAAATTTATGTGGATTTCTTGACTATGTTTCTTGGTTCAGTTATGAATCAAGGACAAGGAAACGTTATTCAGGTATCTACACAAAAATCAGTTATGAGGGTAGAAAATCAAGTTGGCCTCTCACTTGCAATAGCAACACACAATATCATGTATTGTCACACAGCACCAAGTGAAAGTGTTACTTGCACAATAAAGTATGAGTTTATTTTTCTTTAATGTTTATTTATTTATTGTGAGAGAGAAACAGCATGAGCAGAGGAGGGAATGAGAGAGAGGGAGACTCAGAATCCGAAGCAGGCTCCAGGCTCTGAGCTGTCAGCACAGAGCCCGACGCGGGGCTCAAACTCACAAAACTTGAAATCATGACGTAAGCTGAAGTTTGACGGTTAACCAACTGAGCTACCCAGGCACCCCTAAAATATGAGTTTAAAGCACAGCTTTAATCTCATTCAAGAATGAAGGCAATTGACAGTCTCAAATGTGAAAGAATTCGGGAATTATAGGACACATATTTCTTTGAAAAATAAGATTTAAAAAGAGCTAATGAACTGGATAATCCAGACAAGCAGAGGATGAAAGGAGTAGTTGTCAAAAGAACTGTATTGACCGTCATACAGATCTAATGTTGCTAACGGATATATATGTAGAATCATAACTCCTGATGTGAGTAATAAAAATTGTGAGGTGAAAAGAATAAATATTCTAATTTATTTCATTTTCTTAAAGAGTTAATATTGCCTAAACTAGATGAATTAAAAGCACATGTTTTCATAATTTACTGAACAACAAAAAAGGTATTATAACTGACAAAACTGGAAGGGGGAGATGGAGGTATGAATGAGATAATATTATCATCTTTTTTTTAAAGGTTTTATTTATTTATTTTTAATGTTCATTTATTTTTGAGAGGGAGATACAGAGTGTAAAGAGGGGAAGGGCAGAGAGAGAGGGAGACACAGAATCTGAAGCAGACTCCAGGTGCTGAGCTGTCAGCACAGAGCCCGATGTGGGGCTCGAACTCATGAACTATGAGATCGTGACCTGAGCCGAAGTCAGATGCTTAACTGACTGAGGTACTCAGGTGCCCCAATAATTTTATCATCTTTAGCATGAGGAAGCCACTCTAAAATTTCAAAGACAAAACATTTTCATATATTTTCCTGCTCTGTTGTTTAATAATGCTTTTGTGAGTTTTTAAATATGTCCTATCTTAGGAAACTGTAGAAAAATTGACTAAAAGGGAATGTTCCCAACCAGTAATTCATATAGGGATGACTTTTTTGTTGTTCATCATAAAATTATTTTGTATACATTAATATATTTTAATGATTGCTTTACTTTACAATCATGGTACTTTTTAAAAACTCATATTGGTATTCAACTCAGTAGTGGTTAAAGTTATGTCTGCATTATCTCAAAAGCAGCACTAAAATGTTGACTTTCTTTAATATTAATATAAAATATATGCCTAGAGCTCATCTCTTTAAGTATAGTATAATAATCACAGATATTAAACTTTTTCTACCATTTAATTAAACTTTACTTAATTAACTACCTAAACTTTTTTAATTTAACTTTACCCTAAGTATACTTATTCATATAGAAAAATTAAGCATGATTGGCTGAAGAGTTACCATATTCATTTCAAGTGATTTCTTATTTCAATTACTTTTTTCTTTCATATAAATGCCTCCTATATATAGAAGGACATTCTGTTTACCATTTTGTATTTGTTATTCCTCAAAGAGTTTGTGATTTCTATTTAGGTGTCAGCTATGCTTATCACAGTTTTATTTTCTTGATAAGTAGTATATGGTATTTTTTTTCTAATTTTTTGAAATAAGAAGCATAGAGTATCATATATTAACACATATATATAAATCATTTATTTTCCCCATATTTCTACTACAAATATCAAAACCTACTTTTTCAAAAATGGCTTTACTTGTAATATAAAATTCATCAGGGACTTGTTTTACTAGTATCAGCCCTGTGCTGTGTCCACACAGAAATAGAAAAATAATAAAGGCAGAATCTCTGCTAAAATATCTTACTGGATCCCTTCAACCACATTTTTTAAAAAATTATAGCATGTAAAAACGTTAACACTTTATTGTGAAGTGAATAGAGTAAATTACAAAACAATATTGCAGTAGTGATTTTTTTAAAGGCAGAAAACAATATGGAAAGACAGAACAACTAGGCAAGAAAATAAATAAATGGCATCCAAATTGGAAAGGAAGCAACACTATCACTATATGCAGAAGACATGGCACAATATATATAGAGGACCCTAAAGACTCCATCCACCAAACTGCTAGCATAAATGAATAATGAGTAAAGTAGCAAGATACAAAATCAATGTATAGAAATATGTGGCATTTCTATATACTAATAATGCATATATGAAAAATATCCCATTTATAATTGCACCAAAAATAAAATAAAATACCTAAGAATAAATTTAACCAAGAAGGTGAAAGACCTGTATATTGGAAACTATAAGACACTAATAAAAGGAAGTGAGGAAGTCACAAATAAATGAAAAGCCATTCTGAGCTCATGGATTGAAAAAAATGTATATTGTTAAAATATAACAATATCCAAAGCAATCCACACAGCCAATGCAATTCCTATCAAAATCCCAATGACATTTTTCACAGAAATAGGACAAATAATTCTGAAATTTGTATGGAACCACAAAAGACCTTGAATAGCCAAAGCACTTTTGAGAAAAAAACAAAATTGGAGATATCACACTCCTTGACTTCAAACTATATATCAAAGCAATAGTAATCAAAACACGATGGTACTGGCATAAAAACAGACACATAGATCGGGGAACAGAACAGAGACCCCAGAAATAAACCCACACACATATGCCAATTAATTAATGACAAAGGAGCCAAGATTATACAACAAGGTAAGGGCAGTCTCTTCAATGAATAGTTTTGGGAAATCTAGACAGCCGTGTGCAAAAAATGAAGCATGCCACAGTCTTACATCATGCACAAAAATCAACTCAAAATAGATTGAAGCCTTGAATGTAAGACCTGAAACCATAAAACTATAAAACCCCTAGAAGAAAACATAGGTGTTAAACTCCTTGACATAGGAGGTCTTGGCAATAAATTTTTAAATCTGACACCAAAAGAAAAAGCACCAAAACAAAATAAACAAGTGGGACTATATCAAACTACAAGCTTCTGCACAGCAAAGGAAACCATGAACAAAATGAAAAGGCAACCTACTGAATGGGATAAAATATTTGCCAATCACATGTCTGATAAGGGTCTAATACCCAAAATAAAGAATTCACACAACTCAATAGCAAAAAACAAACAAACAAACAAAAAATTCTGATTAAAAATGGGCAGAAGATCTGAATAGATATTTTTTTCCAAAGACAACATATAGATGGCTAACAGACACATGAAAAGATGCTCAACATCATTAGTCATCAGAGAAATGCAAATCAAACACAAAGGGATCTCACCTCACATCTGTTAAAATAGCTATTACCAAAAAGACAAGAAATAACACGTACTGCAAGGATGTGGAGAGGAGGGAACGGAATCCTCTCACACTGTAAATGTGTGAATGTGAACTTTTGCAGCTACTATGGAAAACAGTACGAAGTTTCCATCAAAAAGTTAAAAATAGAACTACCTTATGATATAGCAATTCTACTTCGGGTATTTATTTAAAGAAAAAACCCCACTAAGTTGAAAAGATATATGCACCCTCATGTTTGTTACAGTATCATTACAATAGGAAAGATATGGATACAATCTAAGTGCCCACTGATGGTGAACGGATAAAATAATTGTGATATACAGATATATACAATAAAAATAAATAAATAAATTAATTAATTAATTAATTAAAGTTGAAAAAGAATGAAATCTTGTCATATGTGACAGCATGGATGGATCTCAAGGGCATTATGCTAAGTGGAGTAAGTCAGAAAAAGACAAATGTCATATGACCTCTCTCATATGTGGAGTCTGAAAAAATGGAACAAACCAAAACAAAACTCCCATACACAGAGAACAGATGAGTGGCTATCAGAGAGAAAGGGGAGTGCAAATTGAATAAAGGGAGCCAATTGTATAATGACGGATGGTAACTAGATGTGCTGTAGTAATCACTTGTAGTGTATACAAAAATCAAATTATGTTGTGCATCTGAAACAAATATAATGTTATATAACAATTTTTTATGAGAGAGAGTGTGTGTGCAAGTGGGGTAAAGGAGCAGAGGGAAAGAGAGAGACAATCTTAAGTAGGCTTCATGCTCAATGCAGACCTCAATGCAGGGGCTCCATCCCAGGACTGTGGGATTATGATCTGACCTAAGCCGAAATCAAGAGTCAGACACTCAACCAACTGAAACACCCAGGCACCCCAATGTTATATATCAATTATATCTCAATTTTTTTAAAAAAGAAAATACTTTAAACACACACACACACACACACACACACACACAAAGAAATAAAAAAACAAAGGGAAGGTTTTTAAAAAGTGGGTGAATCCAAAAGTATTGATATTATAAACTTATACTGTCTTAAGTCATTCTAAATACACACATACAATTAAAATGCATGACAACAGTAGTATATTAATTTGGGAGCAAGTAAATAAAGTTTCAATTTTCTAAGACCCTAGTACTGCTTTGAAAAAGTACCACATAAATTCAGATTTGGTAAATCAAGAAGGCATGCTGTATCTATAATAAACCAAAAGAATAGTAAAATAATATGTAACTTATAATAGAAAGGAAAAATGAAATAATTTAAAACCTCAACTAAAACAAAAAGAGGCAAGAAAAGAGGAAAACGCAACAGGAGAAACAAACAGAATCAAATAGTATGATAGTGGATTTATGCTCAAATATATCAATAATCGCACTTAATTATTAATTAACCTTAGTTATTAAAGGCTAACTAAGCTGGAAACGAAGGCTGGAAACAAAGCTGGAATTTGTCAGGAAGCCTACAGAAAACAGTAACGAAAGCAACACATTTTCACATTACATACAACAGACATATCAAAAATAGAACTTGCAGAAATATTGTAAGTAAAAGGGTAGAAAAAATTATGTTCTATACACACTACACCAGTGATTCTCAAAGTGTGGTCCAGAGATCTCCCTCGCACAGACACTTTTAAAGGTTCTGTGGAGTCAAAACTATTTCATAATAATTCTAAGATGTTTTTTGCCTTTTCACTCTCATTTGCTCAAGAGCTTACAGTGGAGTTTTCCAGAGGCTACATGAGGTGTGATATTGTAGCAAATTAAATGCAGAAGGAAATACGGAAATCCAGCTGTCTTGTGTTAAGCTAGACATTAAAGCGATTTGCAAATATGTGTAACAATAACCCTCTTCTCACCATATCTTTTTGTTGAAAAATACATTTATTATTTAAAAACTGTTACTAATGGAAAAGCTTTATTATCTTAATCTCTGAATGAATTAATAAATAAAAACAACAGTTTTCCTCATTTTTTTCTATACAGTAAATACTGATATAACCTGTTTGAGGTGGGTACTCAATAGTTTTTATGAGCATAAAAGATTCCAGAGTCCAGAAGAAAGGTAGTTTGGGTATATCAGACACAGAAGACTAAGGCAGAAAGCTTTATTACAGATGAAAAGGGACATTTAAAAGTGATAAAATTGGTGAAATCAAAAGAAATTTATAACAGTTACAAATTTATATACAACAAATAGCATGGCCTCAAGAATATTTAGAGCAATAAAAAAAAAAACATGCTCTAAGAATAAAGAGCCACAATGCACAATCATCATGGGAGTCACATATATAACTTTTTCTCTATGGCGATGCTGACATGATCAGTGCATGCGGATTACAGGCACTACTGCGTAATAAAAACCGAATACGCTCTGTCGTAGGCACTCCATGAATTTCAGGCCTATCCCAAAACTAGCCACATTTATATAAGCAAGTTACTTAACTTCTCTGAGTTTTTATTCCTTTATTTGTGGAGCGAGGGTGATTTCACGTTCTTGGGAGGATTAAAAACAGTATCATAAAGTAGTTTGCACACTTTCACATATGAGGTACTATTATGGCTTCCTAACAATAATCCTCATTAAAAATGATTTTAAAAAAACTATAACTGTGGTGACCAATAAGGCTTCAAAGAGAAATGTTTGAGCTAACCCATGAAGAAATTGGATATTAACACACACTTTTTAAAAGTTTATATACAATTGATTAATCAGTAATTTGACCCAGGCAACGCATTTGGCTCAAAACGGGGAATCTAGACAGGATGTAAGTCACAATAACTTGCCATTCTTCCTCCTTTATTCTTACAACTTCTTTTCTATCAATTGAAGGATAATAACTGAACAAAAGGGGCATGCAGCAAGCCTTACCTTAGGATATCATTACTTCCTCAACATACCAAAGAAAATGATTCTTTTCCAGTCAACGTTTCTATTTCACTCCCCATCCCAAACAATACAAAACAGAAGCCACAAAACTATTCAAGAGCCTCTTACACATGATGTAAATATAACAACTATAAATATAAAGTGTCACTTAAATATTCTTGAGTCCACTGCTTCAATGTAATCTTTATTAACTCTTTAAAAGTTTCCTAGGTCCCACAAAATAGAACTGAGGTCAAATGTGTTTATCCCTCAAAAGGCCTTTGCCCATGGCAAAATTAGCATTTGGCCATACTTGCTACAAATATCTATTTCAAAGAATTTCTCCCACAGAAATGAGCCAATGGTCTAATAAAACATTCCTGCCACTTGGGGGGAATAAACCTCTCCTGTAAGGAACAGCAAACTAAAGATGTTAAATTACACTGGAGGTTTTCACTAAATAAGTGTTTGGTAAAGGTCTACCTTCTTCAGCTGCTCAGTGATTGCTATGTTTGATAGTTACATACAAATATGCTGAATGGCACTTAAGATTTTTAATTTCAATGCACAACTCCTTCAGGATCATACATGTTGTGTGAGAACAGGAATGCTAAATCAGGAGTCAGAAAACTTGGATGCTAGCCTCACCTCTGCTAGGACTTACATGAAAATTATGTGGGTCTGTTTTTTCATCTGGAAACTTAAGAAGCCTAAACTGGCAGATCTGTAAAATCCCTTTCAGCTTTGTACTAGGCATTGTTGCATTTCAAAACTGAAGGGTAAGCTAGCACCATCTAGTGGAATATAAAAAAATTCACTAAATATATAATAGTAAAAACCATTTCTACAAGCAAATGTCAAGGGTTTATTTTATTTTACTTCATTATTTTTTTCAAATGTTCCAAAGACAACACTTGTTGTCCAAAGACAACATGGGCAAGAATTAAGCCAGGCACATTTCCTCCAGGAGCCAAGACAGTAATCAAGCTTATGTAAAATGTTGCATGATTTCAGTATCTTTCATACTTATAACACTAGTGTCATTTTTCCAGAAAGCAGTATTATCAGAAAACAAAGCATCACGGGGAAGAAAGTCTCCTAGTACTTCTATCTACTTACAGTGACATCTTCTAGGAATGTGTTACCTGAAATATATAAACTAACAAATTAATTGTTCGCATTAAAGAAACACTTTTTCCAGATTAAAGTTTCCTTCAAATCGCAAAGATAGAAACGTCATGAAATGAGGAGACAAAAATTATTATTTGCTTTTATACATTAACATCATACTTATTTGCATGTTTAATAATAAATGAAAGATAGCAATGTATTCCCATTTGTCTCTCTCTCTCTCTATGTAAATATCATTAGATAATCTTGGTGAGAGTCAGGACACTCATTTGTTTTCCTTATTGCTGCAGCCTCGCCAATCTTCCACTACTGTGTTCCAGTGCCTGGCAATGTGCTCACACATCATAGGTCCTCAGTAAGTTTGCTCGCTGATGAATTTATTAATCAAAGAACCTTAATATCATTACTTTTTCATCATAGTTTTAATATAGTCCAAAAAATACTAATAATCTTAAACGTTAAATGCATATTTATTAGAGAGGCAGTAGAATGAGGCAATTAAAAAATCAGATACTAGGGATAGACTGCTGAGTTTTCAAATCCGACTTCTATATTTATACTAGCTGTGTGATCTTAGATAATTTACTTCACCTCTCTGTGCCTCAATTATTACCTGAGGTGGGGGGAAAGGAACATTTAATAGTAACTAACTCATAGCACTTATGTGAAAAGCAAATGAGTTAAATGTATAAAGCACATAAATATATGGTGGTTAAAAAAGGTATCTATTACTACGTTTATCATATTAAATTATATTTTTTTACACATAAAATGTGTAAAACAATTTTGTCATACAGCATGAATTGTTTCAAATTAATTTAGTTTCAGAATGTTTCCCTTAGAAAGTCAATAAAATTCAACATAAAAGTAGAAGAAACAAAGAAAACTACATTATAAATTATAAATCACTGATTTTTCATTTGTTATTGGCTATTCACTAAAAAATTAAGTCAGAAATACTAACTCAAAATATGAAAAATTTCCCACAGATATTCAACATCCTTTCAAGGAAAGTTTTTCCACATTACTTCTGGAAAACAAAATGTTTTATCAATTTTACTTAAAATTTACCTATGGGAAATTTCAGGCAAATGAAAGCATGAAATAGAATAATTAGATAGTAACAAATGTTAAAATTTAAACTGCAAATCACCCAAATTAAATTCAGTTAAAAAAAATAATACAGGAAAATAAAAAGTTTCCAGGAAAAAAAACCAAAATATTTTCTTTTTTTAAAGTTTATTTATTTATTTTTGAGAGCTAGAGAGTGTGCACAAGCAGGGGAGGGGCAGAAAGAGAGAGGGAGACACAGAATCCGAAGCAGGCTCCAGGCTCTGAGCTGTTAGCACAGAGCCCAATGCAGGGCTCGAACCCACAAACCATGAGATTATGACCAGAGCTTAAGTCAGATGCGTAATCGACTGAGCCACCCAGGGACCTCAAACATAAAATATTTTAGACTAATAAAAAGTATAATAAAATCTCTTTTTTGTTCAAAATAAATCCATATTTATAATCACCAACTAAAGTGAGCTTAATAAATTTAAACAATTATTATGCACATTCAAAATATGCAAAAATAATTCCAGATCAAGTTAAAATATTCTATAATCAAAAACTGGCTGGAGTTCCTAGGTAGCTCAGTAAGTAAACTGTCCAACTTTGGCTCAGGTCATGATCTCACAGTTCCTGAGCTCGAGCCCCACAAGCAGCTCTATGCTGACAGCTTGGAGCCTCCAGCCTCCTTTGATTGTAGTTCCCTCTCTCTCTGCCCCTCCCCACTTGCTCTCTCTCTCTCAAAAGTAAATAAATATTTTTTAAAACCTTGCTACCAAAATAGAACCAATTATAGAAAATAACATAAAAGTGTTATACGGTCGTTTTCAAATTACTCATGGCACACAATATGTTTAAGCATTAATGGCAATAACAAAAATATATTATTAACTTTGTAACTTTGAATTTATAGAATTACATTTTAAGTTGCTACTTTTAAAAAGTATATTTTACATTGTGTTTCTATTTCTTTAATTAGTTTAATTAGAACAGAAAACATTTATTTCAATGAATAATTTCAAATGAATTGCCTTAAGCAGATTGACAGTTCCTATTCTCATTCACTTAAATGCAATGAAAGTCAGATAAAAATGTGCATTAAAGTTTTCTAATAAAAGGAGTAATTAGAGCTAACCTTACATATTTACTGCAACAACTACAGCTTAGTAAAAATTAAGAACAAATTATACTTGAAACTGCAGATGTAGAATACATGGTATTTCTTCCAATTTTATTTCACCTCCTTAAGAAATATTATAGCATGGAATAGTAACCTATTAACTTATAAACACAAATCTATCTTTGTGCTCCTTCATAAGGGTTCTTAGCATCAATACATCATTGAAAGACAAAATCTATGCTTTTCCCTTAGCTCAACCAGAATCTCTGTAAGCAGTTCCTAAAGATGAAAAACAGACTCCAACTGGTCTTCAGAAAAATCTACTTTTTCATGTATACTCTCCTCACACTCAATAAATACAGTGTTTTCATTGTGCCCAACAGACAGCAAAGATGTCTTTTACCTTGTTTGCTCTGTACTACATAAAGATACCTCAAGTACATCAATTAATACCATGGCAGTTTCCACATAAATCACGCAGATATCCTATCCCAGGAAATCCAATGGTTACAAGAAATCCCATACAGCCCTGCTGGCAATGAAAATGAAGTGAATGGGAGTTAAAGCATCTCTCTCACAAACAGCCCTTTTTTTTTGCTAAGCTTGCTTCAGGGTGTGCCAATATAGCAACATATATTATCAATGCACTTGCCTTCATTCCAGCAACAACAAAATTATTTCTGTCTTGTAAACTAAAATTTTAAAATAAAAATTGTATCAAAGGTATCACTATTTCCATATGGGAGAAAATATGAGTAGTCCCAAAGCAGGCAGCACAGACACATAGGCAAATAAACACATTAAAGAATATTATGCATTATATTTTCAAAAGTGTGCCTTGAAATGTCTGCAAAAGCTTGCTTTTTGAAAACAACTATATTTTTCCCATATTAAAAATAAAAAAGGAAGATGATGGTGACTGCCTAGATCCAACTCTCCCTGTATCTCCTTCAGAAATCCATAATGAGCAACAATTAAATAAACATACCCCAACCTATGCTTCCAGTGTAAATGGGAGATGAAATTACAAGCTGATTTTTTTCTAAGTGGGGTAGTAAGCATCCACAACCAATACAATCCACCCTACTCCACACTGGTACAGAGGGAATCCTATGGAAACTGAATAGATAAGTAAGAAATGGAAATGCTCCAGTGGTGGGAGAACCCATTTATTGTCAACAAGGCCTCCTCCCAGAAAGAGATAGCATCATCCTGAGTGTGATGACAGTGCTAACACCAAGTGTCTACGATGAATTACTAATGCAAATGGCCATGTCCTATAAATTTAAAATTGGATCCAAAAATAGAAACCAAATCTATGCTGTATATAAGTACATACCTAAAACAAAGTGCTTCGAGATGTTTTGTTTTGTTTTGTTTTTTATGGCCAAGTAGGCAAATACAAACAAAAATAAAATGTTGTTAGACAAGGTAAAGTTTAGTCTCAAAGCATTAAAGAGAAAAAGAAGGGAATTTATAAATTTCAAGGCTAAAATTCACAATAAAGATAACACAGTTAAGAATATCAGTGAAACAGCATGAAGCAACACTCATAAAACAGAAACCAAAGAATATACAAAAGTAAATAGACTGAATAATAACAAATATATTTATCCTAGCTCAACTCCTTCAGTCTATGATGGGTCAAGTAGACATAGAAGATCTCCAACAAATGATCACTAAAGTAGGTCATAAAGATAAAAATGTAAACTCCATACTCCAACTAAAAACAATGACCTCCTTTTTAAGTACACATGAAACATTCCTGAAAATTTACCACACATTAGAAAATCACAGTAAGTTACAAAAAGCAGAAGTGGCACAAAGATAAGTCTCTCACTATAATACAATAAAACTAAAAAGAATAACAGCAACAACACAAAATGGTCTTAACATATAGAAATTTTAAATCTTAGGTAAAAGGCAAAATATGTCATAAAATTGTAGAACTGATGAAAACACAGAGGTTATGGACTAAACAGTGCTCACAGGAGAATGTATAGACTTCAAGTATTTACTCTGGGCTGTCTGAGTGGCTGGGTTGGTTAAGCATCTGACTGTTGGTTCCGGCTCAGGTTATGATCTCACGGTTTTGTGAGTTCGAGCCCTGTGTCCAGCTTTGTGCTGGCAGTGTGGAGCCTGTCTGGGATTCCCTGTCTCTCTTACTCTTTCTCTTTCTCTGCTCCTCTCCCACTTGCACTGTCTCTGTCTCTCTCAAATAAATAAACTTTCTTAAAAAAATATTTATGTTAATAAGAGTGAAAAAGAATAAAAATAATTGAATTAAACCCATAGAATGTTCCTGACACTATCTTCCTAAATTACAGATGTCCTTTGCATCAGCAATATATATTGCACAACATTAACCTAAAGATATAACTGATAAAGTATGAAATGATATAGGTATCCAATTAGGTATTATGGCAAATGTGTAAGATTAGAAACCACCCAATGTCCCTCAACCAGGAACCAGTGGAATAAAACCTTATCCATCCACAGAACTGAATACTATGAAACTATGAAAAAGAATGCTATGAACTCCATACACACTGTTAAGTGAAAAAAATAAACATAATGGACAGTACTTAAAATATTCTATATTTTTGTTTTTGTTCTTTACTTTTTTAAGTTTTATTTATTTATTTTGAGAGAGAGAGTGTGTGTGTGCACATAAGTGAGAGCTGGGAGGAGCAAAGAGAGAGGGAGAGAGAGAGAGTCCCAAGCTGTCTCCACACTGTCAGCGCAGAATACTATATGGGGCTAGAACTCAAGAACTGTGGGATAATGACCTGAGCTGAAATCAAGAATCGGACACTCAACCAACTGAGCCACCCAGGCACCCCAAATATTCTCTTTTGTGAAAGGATTAGCATGTATACATGTATCTCTTAGATATATGTTGTAAATGTATATTTACATATACATATATACACATAAGTGATATACATACATTGTATACATATATATATGTTATATGTGCATATATACAAAATATCTATATAAAAAGTAGATATGACAACAGAGTGAAAAGACAGGGAAAAAAGAATGATCTTTTTGAGTATGCCTTTTTTTAATGTAATTTGACTAATGTAGTCTGTTTTCACATATCAAAAATAAAATAGAATCAAATGGGAAAGTGAGCTTTCTTCCACTACCCCATCTATTCCCATCCCACTCGCTGAAATTTCAGTCCAGATCACATTTCCTAATGATTACAGTAAGGAGAAGGTGGAAAGGACTACCTTTTGGGGGTCCAAAAATTTAAGCTATTAGTATTATTCCAGTGTAAAAAAGTTTTCTTTAACTTGTTTATGTATTTATTTTGAAAGAGAGAGTGAGCAAGTGGGTCAGAGAAAGAGGGAAAGAGAGAGAATCCCAAGCAGGCTCTACACTGACAGCGCAGAGCTTGACGTGGGGCTCAAACTCACAAACCAGGAGATCATGACCTGTGCTGAAGCCACGATTGGGATGCTTAACCAACTGAGCCATCCAGGTGCCCCAGAGTAAAATTTTTATCAAGTTCCTGACGTTTTGGCAATCTTGATTATACATTAACCATTATTTAAGTCCCTATCAAGGCCCTTGAGAATTTCACAAGTTAAGTGAAAAACGAACAGAGAATTTTAAGCCAGGCACTAAGAAGTATAATGAGATTTTTATTTTAGAGTGATCCCACTGTTAACAGTCTAGAAGTAAGCTGAATTTCAGTAGGAAGAGGAAGGAAGTTGGATAGTAAAAAGTGAAAGCACAAACAGAACACTTTCACAATCTTGACAGTCAAGGGTAAGAGCAATGAGGCAATGGTAGAAGTGAATGGCAAAAGGAAGTGTTTGACATAAGACAGGTGATAAATGATAGAATAAAGTATCAAAGGAAACTGACAGTCTTAGAAAATAGAAGGACTGGCCTTAAACAAGAAAAGACATTTTCATTGCTGAATTATATGGATTATAAAGTATGAGGGTAGAAACAGACATAGATAAAAAGGGATACAGATATACAGATGGAAGGATGGAAAAGATTAGGGTGATGCAAACTGATGAATTCTTTCTTTCATCGGTGATAGCCTTATCTAAAAAAGGAAAGGTTAGTACAAGTAGGGTATGTAGGCAAGGAAAGGAGTGATGACAGGGATTTTTAGGGAACAGTTCTGACAGTTGCCAAGTGTAGAAAGCATAGGATCCATAAACATATGATGGAACGAAGCCAGGGTATTAGATTCTGTAGTATAGCTCAGATCACTACTGGCTATAAAAACAGGAACAGGTCAGTGAATATAGTAATTTAAGGAGCTACTAATAACTAGCCATTTACCAGTGGTGGGAGCATATTCCCTTTATATATTTTAAAAATAATTTTACTTCCTTCATGCACCTGGATAAAAGATTAGGTAAGCACGGCGCAAATAAAATAAGCAAATTAGTGATGGCGGCCTGTTCTTGAAAAGGAATAAATGAAACAAAATGTAATAATGAGAAATAAATGCCAATATATTCAAACTCCCTTGCTCTTACCAATTCGAGTGATTTTATTATGTGAAAGTTCAAGATTTTGGATATTTGTGCAGCCATCCAAACCATGAAAAGAAGTCAGTTGATTTTTATTAAGAAGAACAACACAGAGATTTTCCAAATTTTCACAATTGATAGACTCAATATGGTTTTCCTAAAACAAAGAACAAATGTAATTAGTTTTATCTCAATGGCTTACTAATGAAACATTTAAGGCTTACAAAAAGAGGAAGAGTGAGATGTGATCTCCAAGCATACATCCAAATCTCTGACTTTAAGACAAATATGTAGAATGTTATGGTATCTAGATGAAAATAGTAAGTAATCTAATAAATTATTAACTAATTTTGTACTTATTAATAATCTTTCAAAATACAGGATACAGACGATCATGTAACAAAATATTTCAAGCAATCTAAATGAACAAAAGTGAACACTTGGTCATAGTTCCTTTAAAACTATCATTTTAAAGACTGAAACAAGTTGAAATCTCCCCACTTCCCTTCCTCAGTCCCTTTTGCTCCCTTCCTCTCCAAAGAACAGCAATCTTTGTGAATTAGGTATGTTATCTCATGTGTACGTTTATATTTTTACTACACATACATATCTCTGCAATACATAATACTGGTTCAGTGTCAAGATCACGTGTCTAGGATGTAACAGCAATTCTTTTTTTTTTTTTTTTTTTTTTTTTTTTTTGCAAGAGAGAGCACAAGAGGGAGAAGAGGAGGGACAGAGAGAGAGAGAGGATAACAGAGGATCCAAAGCGGGCTCCATGCTGACAGTAATAAGCCTGATGTGGGGCTTGAACTCACAAACTGTGAGATCATGACCTGAGCCGAAGTCAGACGCTTAACCACTGAGCCACGCAGGTGACCCAGCAATTCTATTTTTTAAGACCACAGAAGGATAAATGGGCTTTTAAGAATCTTAAGGGAGTAGTCTCATAGCATCCCCCCTCAAAAATATTTATGAGCATAAAGCCTTTGTCTAATGGAGTGAACTTAATAAGAAGCATAAGAAATCCAGAAAGTTTTAAAAGAAAATCAGATTGGTGGAAACACTGCCTGTGTGAACTGAAAAGAATAAGTCAAATGAAAAGAAGCCTCAAGCAACAACACCTGCCCCCATCCTCTTTGGGAAAAAAACAGGCTGAGAAAAATTCTCAGTTGCAAACAGCACTCCTTCTGGAAAAAGAAGTATGCCTTGAGAATACTTCTAAAGTCTTCTTCAGAATTCTGAATAATACTTCAGTCTGCTCCAGTGGGCAGAACCCAGAGTGATAGAAAACTATTTTTATGGAGAACTGAGTCCTCATTAAGGAAATGATATGTGTTCAGCTATGGAACAGGCACTGCTATGGGCTTCTTGTTTTCTTTCATTTTGAATGGGAATGACTATTGTAACTAATCAAGCCCTATCTCACCACTGTCTGTGAGGGTGTTACGGGGGAGGGAACAGTGAGAGAAGATAACTTCTCATTTTATCTCACAGATCTCGGACTTGAAAGAACTCTATCAGAGCATGTTATCTCCACTTGGGTCTGATTTAGATGAGAAAATTCTGTGCTTCAAGTGTAAGTCTGATGCCACAAGGTGATGAGATTTGGGGGTTTCTGGCACCTGAGTGTATTTTGCATGTTGGGAAGGATGTGACTCTTTAGGAGCCAATGGGTAACTTTGGTAGGCCCCAATAAATTTCACCAACCCAGTATTGACACATCAACCCAGTCCCCTCTCACACAAATTCAGACTTGGTGAGCAGGATGACAGCAGATGCTTGATAAGCATTTGAATATTGGAGATTTGTCTTTCTGGTGGCACTGGGCGATTCTGTAAAGAAGCTCAAAATGGAAGAGACAGACACACACACACACACACACACACACACACACACACACACACACACACAGAGTGAGAGGGAGGGAGAGAGAGAGAGAGAGGAGAGAAAGAAAGATTGAAATTCCAACCTCCCAAGGCATCAGATATATAAGAAAAGGCCTTTTGGACATTCCAGCCCCAGCTTCAAATTACATAAGAGACTCAGTCAACAAAACATGAAGCAGAAGAAATGCCCAGAAAACCCAGGCCTCAATTCACAGCCCACAGAACCAAGAGCAAATAAAATGGTTGTTGTTTTAATTTACTAAGTAATGTCATTTGTTATGCAGCAAAAAGTAACAAAAACATCTGCAAATAGAGATAAGTGATTCCAGGTCATACTTCCTAATCATCTTTCCTCAATGGTTCTCACAAATTTTGGCCCTCGATCTCCTTAGACCCTGAGTTACAGGTTATTATAGAAAACATTTACTTAAAATTATCATTTCTAACATGTAAGCATAAATCCATTTTATATTTTATTATAGGATAAATAATGAGGAGAATGGAGGACATACCTGTGCATCAATGTGCTTCAGCTTTTTGCAGTTACTCAGGCTGTGCAAAGAGGTTAATCCACAGCGTCGAAGAGACAGAAATTGAAGATTTGGACACTCTGCCAGTGTAGAAAGACTACAACCTGGCAAATCTTGAAATGTAACTGTTGTAACCTAGAGAATGCAAGAAAATTGGAGCGCAAGAAAATTGGAGTAAAAATAATGAATATAAACTATATTAGCCTTGCAAAATTGTTTTAAAAATTCATTTAGCCTGGGTGGCTCAGTCAGTTAAGCATCCAACGTTGGCTCCAGTCATGATCTCATGGTTCATGCGTTCGAGCCCCGCATAGAGCTCTTTGCTGACAGTCAGAATTGATAGAATCCTGCTTTAGATTCTGTGTCCCTCTCTCTACATCTCCCCTGCTTTGCACTCTGTCTCTCAATAATAAATAAACGTTAAAAATTTTTTAATAAAAAAATTAAAATAATTCATCTAAAACACTAAGGCTATATATTGAAAATTGACTTACTAACAACTCAATTTCAACTAAATTATCTGGCCTCTTTTTTTTTCCTCACATAGAAAGGACAAATAATGCATCATCCATGACCAATTCAAATACAAAAAAAGCAACATGCATAGAAGCAATAATATAATCGTTTATTAGCTCACTCCCTGATTTTTCACCAAATTCACTTTCTGTGTGAATTATTTTGGCACTATTTTGAGGACTATACTACATAAATGTTTAAGATCTGTATCCTAGGGATACCTGGATAGTAATAGGAGCCACAAAATGTCAGGGGATAGATTTTGTACCCAACCCTCCATGCTTCAACTAGAATAGCTCAATTATCTCCCAAAAACAAAGAAAATTTGAGAAATTATAGAACCTGAAATAAACAGAACCATGCAGGGGCGCCTGGGTGGCTCGATCGGTTAAGCATCCGACTTCGGCTCAGGTCATGATCTCACAGTCCGTGAGTTCGAGCCCAGCGTCGGGCTCTGTGCTGACCGCTCAGAGCCTGGAGTCTGTTTCAGATTCTGTTTCTCCCTCCCTCTCTGCCCCTCCCCTGTTCATGCTCTGTCTCTCTCTGTCTCAAAAATAAATAAACGTTAAAAAAAAATTAAAAAAAAACTTTCATAAAATAGAACCATGCAATAATAAGTAAACCATGTAATAAAAATAATTTCATTTTACAAGTCCTCTGAATTATAATGGTATGAATCATTCCTTACTAATATACTCAAAGCATATAGAATCTGTGATACAACAAATCATGAATGGTATATTTTTTCCTGTATTTCCAAATACTTTGGAGACCATACATTTATGAAATTTCTTATTACTGAGATATTACTGTGGACTCAGTACTTCACAAAGCTTTTTTTCTTAAACAACTTTTCTATCTTTTTGGTTTTAGTCTTTTTAACTGAAGAAAATTCAATATCAAAGAATGTGCTCAACTTTGTGGTATGTATATTAAGGACTACACTTAAAGTTCCACAAGAATATGTCAGATAACAGGAATATTTTTGGATTGCTGAAAAGCACTCTACTTATTAAACTCAAGAACTCTCACATAAGTAAAATGGCAGAACAATAAATAGAATATGTTGGTTCTTCAGTATAATTGAGTCCATGCACTGAAATAACTATATATGCTAAATCATTGTATAGTAAGAATACTTTCACACATTTCATATCAAAAATCCTACCTGAGGCCAGGTTTCCCATGTACTGAAAAGAAATTTTAATATTATTAGCTTCATAAGAAGAGTCTAGTATATATCATACAGAAAACAGAGATTCAAAAAATGTTCTATTGAAATTCAAAGCACTATTGCTTCAGAAAAAGCTAGAAAAAGTACAAAACTCTTAAGTACAGTAACTCCTCTTCATATGGAATATTTCCTATGCATTAAATTAAACTGAAAGTTTTAAATTTACATGTTTATATAAGTGAATGGAAGACCATATGGCCCTGGAGGTATAAGGAAGGAATTAAGCCCACTCCTTACTTTAAATAGCAAAAGTAATAATATTTTTTTAAATTTCAGGTGAAATAAGTTTTTAGTATAATTATTTCAGGAATTTTTCAGTTATTATAATCTAAAATAACTTTTGAAACAAATTTCTATTTTATGGTATCTCAGAAAGAAAAATATTCATCCATTTGTGTCAAGAAAGCCACAGTATATCACCCATTTAATTTGTCCACAAGAGAACCTATAAATTCTGTAATTGGGAAGCTAGCTCTATACTAAAAAGTGAAAACACTATTTAGAACTAAGCACTTAAAAACTGAAAACTCCTGGGGCACCTGGGTGGCTCAGTCAGTTAAGTGTCTGACTTTGGCTTAGGGCATGATCTCGCAGTTTGTAGGTTCAAGTCCCTCGTAAGGCTCTGTGCTGACAGCTCAGAGCCTGGAGCCTGCTTCAGATTCTGTGTCTCCCTCTCTCTCTGCCCCTCCCCCGCTCATGCTCTATCTCTCTCAATAATAAATATTAAAAAAAAAAAAAAACAACAAACCCTGAAAACTCCACAACTGCAGATTTATAGTAACAAATGCTTCTCTACCTTCTAATGTATGTTACCTTGCTTGACTTCATAATACGCTGCTTACAATCACCTATGTAAACAATAAGGTTCTAGTTTTTATGATGTGGTCATTTCTCTAGTTTAATTTAATTACAGTAAAGAAGTGACAACTGCTCCAGTGTCCTTGTTAATGGTATCCACTTTTGAATATGAGGCATTTCAATAATATCTCCTCCTCCCTTTTATTGAAGATTTTAAAATTTCCTTATGATGTAGCAATTTATTATCTATTCTACCCTAGGTTTTGCCAAACATGAGATCAAAATAAATTTTTATATTAATCATGTATTGATCTATGCATGGCAACAATCAAATAAAACTGCTTTATGCCCCAAATATTAAGGTCAATATAAAATTAATACTCCTAGGCATTCACCACTTCATGGTCAGCCTGAAAAAGAGCAACTGAAGCATAGTGGATGCTCACTAAATGCTTCTGAAATAAATGAAGGAATAAATTGCCCTGCGGCAAAACTAAAATGTACTAATAGCATTCACAGTTTCTTTCCTTAATAGTGAGTAATATGAAGATATTTCAGATACTAATATTTTCAAACTCTTATAACTTGAAAAAACTGTTCTACCTATAGAACCTTTGACTCATTCATTATATTTTAATACAAGATAACAAATCAGTTTTCTACTTAATAATCATCTATAGGTCCCTAAATCCTTGATAGATCATGGTACATAAAATGACCTAAAATAGCTGTATAATTTTAGAGATTTCACTCTCAATTATTCTCGAGTTCAACATAAGGAGTTTCAGTCATCTATGTAAACTGTAATTACAAAAATAATGAAAGTCATGACTCTTGGTTTTGCTTTTGGCAGAACATCTGCTCAGTGACACAATTTTAAATCTCTTTAAATAATATCATTTGAAAAATCAGCTGCAAAGAGACTGAATCTGAGTAATTACCAGCTTAAATGAAACAGAATCTAACTTTTAGTAGTGCATGTACCATTACAACATCAGTTTATTACAATTTGCCTTGTATAAGGATGTGAAAGATTCTGATCTAGAAGTTAATCAACAGCTGAGATGCTATCCTTCATGCCATGTTATAAAGACATATAAGAAAAGCCTTAAGTTTAGTACTTTTTTTACGGTTATTTGAAGCAAGTTATCATTAGTAACAAAATACCAAAAATAAAATAAAAATGAATTAACTAGAAAAAATATATATTAGTTATCAATAATCTTTGCTTGAGATCCAAGTTTGACAATAACTATTATATATACTAGGAGTCCTAGGCTATAATCTTCATATATATTATTTCAAAACTCAACAATCCTATCCAATAGATATTGCTCTTCCCAGTTTATAGAAGATAAAACTGAGGCTCAGAAAAATCAAGCACCTTGCCCAAAGTGACACAGCCAGTAAATGGCAGATACAAAATTAGGACCCTGATCTTACTTGATATAGGGCTTGTTAGTGCTTTATTAAATTTTACTTAAATAAATTTTCTATTAATTTATTTTTTCATTAATACCTTCTATCTAAGTTGTGAAGCTAGTAGTTATATGGAGAATAAGGTCAACATTCAGTTGGAATTATTTATTCATCCACTTATCCCTCCTCCCACTCATCCATCCAACAGTCGAGTAATGAAAACCACTATTTGCCTGGCCATATGTAAAGCAGTATAGACAAGAGGCAGACCCGATTTCATGAGCCAAAGGCTGAAAGTGAGAGATTAATATAAGCAAAATGAATTCATCATTGGGTGAAATTCTAGAAGAGTAAAATTTTCTCTTCTAAAGGTCTCCTCCAGAAGGGCCTTCCAAAGATGGCAGCAACTGATCAAGATAAGGACAAAGACGTGGAGCTAAGAGATTAGAAAATCAAAGTAAGGGAGTCATGGGTCAGTAGTAGTAGTGAATAATGACACCAAGATAAACCATCTACCAGAGTCATTACAAGATGGTAGTTTATAACACTGCTGCATTTGTAGACACATTCATAAATATCTTTCAACTTTATACTGCATACTTGATGCTTCAAAGAAAAATTAAATGTTTGAAATAGTTGCGTGAGTAGTGGTTAGAGGATTACAGTGTCCTTTACAACATTTCTATTCAAATTAATCCATGGACCAGCACCAACAGCATCATCCAAGGGCACTGAAAAAGTGCAGAGCATTGAGACTAGCCACTAGACCCAACGAATCAGAACCAGCATTTTAAAATTTCCAGGTGATCTGTATACACAGTACAGTTTGCAAGGATTTGCTCTAAGAAATAAGAGGGTTAATCCTCACTTTATGCACATTGACAAGAGTTTCACAAAAGAAACAGGGTGGATAGGATAAGAAACACCAAGCAGACAGGTTCACACATCTTAACCTCCTCAGTGCTCTTCTTGTTGAACAGAGCAAAGACCCAGAATGAAAGAAAAGAGCACCATTGTTTTTCTAACTTCAGTTTACATTAGAAACAAGTACACAGTGAGCATGAAACTGTCACTCAGGCCTAGCTCAAACATATCCATAAAGAAAATTACCCAAAGTAAAAATTAGTAGCTAATGTTATAAATTCAGAAAGCTTACACTAGGGGCACTTGGGTGACTCAGTTGGCTTAGCGTCAGACTTCAGCTCAGATCATGATCTCACAGTTCATGAGTTCAAGCCCCCCGTCAGGCTCTGTGCTGACAGCTCAGAGCCTGGAGCCTGCTTTGGATTCTGTGTCTCCCTCTCTCTCTGTCCACCCCCCCCCACCCCCCGCCAACTTGAACTCTGTCTCTATCAAAAAAAAATTTTTTTAAGGAAAAAGAAAAAGAATGCCTGCACTAACATCTTAGGGAAAGTAGAAAAAGAATGATTCCAGAGATAACATAGCCAAAGAAAAAAATTAATAGAAGAGTTAATGAGTGATTCTATAGGTAGCCCTACAGATCTGATGGAAATGAAAAATACATTGCCTAGGAAATAGAGGAACTTTAAAGTAATTCTTGTTCTTTATACTGCTTTTTCACATTCCAGAGATCTCTTTAAAGCCAACTATCTTATTACCCTATCACAGAATCTCTGAAATCTTATTTATAGCAATTATCCAGATCTGTAGTAATGTATTTAACAGTGTATTTATTTGTTTAAAGCCTTTTTGTGTACCAAAGTTAGCTCCATAAGGTCAACGATAGGTTTCTTTCTGTCCCTTCAACAATACATATTAATCTATCATATTGGACAGATAAATATTAGTTGAGTGAATGAATTTAAAAAATTCATATATATTAACATGAATATTTCTTTTCATAGGCATCTGTCTATATCAAAAAACTAAATAAATTGTAGTGAATACATTTCAGTTTCTGGCCCTAGACAAATATATGTATTTTAATCATGAAGTCCTTTCTGGTATTATACCACTTGAAATATTTTTTTACTGTTTTTCTACATATCTGTTAGTTTCTGTATTAATTTTGGTTGAAATATGGGCTTTATACACATAGAAATTAGTAGCAGTTGATGACAATTATTTTAAATGTCAGTATATACGTACCGTGTTTATATAGCACATGACTAAATTCTAGAGTCTTCTATTGTAAGCCCTTCTTTCACAGCCCTTGTCAAGTACAGAGAAATCCACTGCATTCCAAAACAAACCAGTAGGTGGTATTGTGCCCAAAACTATAGTAAAGTAACTGAGTGTCAATTTTGGAATTTCCTATTGTAATTCAACACTAAATTCCCAGCTGCCTCCATTCTTAGAAGCTTAATAATGGCTACAGGAACCCTGAACATGGCTTCAAGATATAAACCAAAACTTTTTATAGTGCTTCATTGAGAAAGAAGATGCCTTGAATAATTTTAACTGAGATCTTTTAAATACATCCCCTCTCAAATGGGGGCAATATCTCATTAGCAATATCACCGATTAAGAGACAAAATTCTTGGGACGCCTGGGTGACTCAGTCAGTTGAGGGTCCGGCATCAGCTCAGGTCATGATCTCATGGTGCCTGAGTTAGAACCTCGCATCGGGCTCTGTGCAGACAGCTCAGAGCCTGGAACCTGCTTTGGATTCTGCGGCTCCTTCTCTCTCTCTCTGCCCTTCCCCACTTGTGCTCTTTGTCTCAAAAATAAATAAATATTAATTTTTTTAAAGAAAGAGACAAAATTCTTGGATACAAAATATGCCTTCTACTGATATTTTTAAAGTTACATTTTAGAGAACTAATTGTAATTAAATATGAAAAAGTATTATAAAGTTATAAAATACCTGCTGTAAAGTATTCCAAGGGCCACACTGAAGAATTTCTAGTGTATTCAAAGGAGGCATCGTGTTGGCTGGGCATTTTACAGGTCTCTTTGTCCTAACAATTTCCTTTTGTTGATTTTGCTTGAAAATTTCAAACCAAGGTTTAAATGATTTTATCCAAGCTAGCCTCTTTTCTTCAATAGAAGATAGAAGTGTTGACTTTGGCAAAATACAGGTCACAATATTTTCACATTCAGCTCTATTATGACATTCTTCTGCGGTTTCTTTAATTTGAGACTTAAGAGAGTTTACTTCTTTAAAAACTAAGGAATTTTTTGCATCAAAACCTCCCAAATCTTCACAAAGAGCATTTCTTCCTAAAGTATAATCTTGCTCATTTATTTTGTTTTCTATATTTATCATGGAATCACTGCTGTTAAAAATCACATCACTATTCAGAGTATTGCCTTCTCGGTTCTCCTCAGTTTCTTTGGAAATGAAATCAACTTCTTGTTCTTGTAGTATTACATTTTCCCCTATATCTTTAGGATTTTCTAATTTTAGTGGTTGTTGCTTCACTGAAATTACTAAAATATTATTCTCTTCATATAGTGGTCCATTCTGTTCTGATATCTCTTCTTTTTCTACTTTTTGTACCTTATTCTGTTGATTATCTTTGATTATTTTCTGTGCTTCATTGTTTTTCACCTTGTTAATTCCTTGACTATGTCCTAATATTATTGTTTGGGTGTCTTGTCTCACATTCTCATTTATGGCAGGTTTCACATGTTCCCCTTTTTGCATTTGAGACTTTAATTCTTGCAGATGAAACTGTTCATTCACGTTTTCTTTCAGACCTGGGTATTCCAGTTCGGTTTTTTTGTCTACATCTTCACATTTTCTCTCTTGCTTGATGATTTTTGTGGAATATTGTTGTTTTGCTAGGTTTTCATTTTTTACTTCCATTTCAATTTCTGCCAAAATCACCTGGTTTGGTATAGAATCTTTCCATTGCACTTGTATTGGCTCTTTTAATACAAGCTGTCTACCTAGATTTTTTCTCTTAGTTGATTGTTCAACTAGCCAGAGGGGAACATCTTCCCACTCTTTTGACTTTTCCTCCCCTACCTTTTTGGCTATATCATCCTTATTCTTTGATGTATCTTCAACAGTTAAATGTTTTGCATTATATTCACCTTTCTTTAATGCTCTACTTATCATTAGCTGTCTGCTTGCATCTCCTCTTAATCTTAATTTTTCTTTGTTTAATAGTTGCTCTTTTTCTCTTCTCACGATGTTCTTTTTTTCTTCATATTCTATTTCTCTCCTCTCCCTTTCCTCTTGCTTCTGCTTTTTTATCTCTTCTTTAATCTTTTGTTCTTCCTCCAATCTCTTTCGTTTTTCTTCTTCCATCTGTCGTATTTTTGCTTCTTTTTCTTTCCACTCTTGTGCTTCCCTTTTCTTACTTTCTATTTGTTTTTTTATGATTGGACCATATTTTTGGTAGACCACAAATGCTTTATATTTAGCTTGAATTTTTACAGCTGCATTATGATGCAGTTTTAACAAACGCATTTTTTCTTTTTCTTGCAGATCTTTAAATCTTGTTCTTTCTTCTTCTATTTGTAGATGCAACTTTTTAATAAACTCCTAAAGTAAAGTAAGATAAATACCAGTATAAGTGAACAATATTATTAAAATATCATATAAAATATAGGCTGAAAACAAATAGTTAAATTGAAGTCATAATGAAGTTACTATAAAATTCACTTAGAAGGACAAAAGCCATTTATTTTAAAGGATATAATACTTTAAAATATTTGAGAGATTTGATCAAGTTAGTAAGTTGACATTCTAATATTATGACTATACTAAGCCACTCAGATATAAATTTGGGAATTCCTTGAAGATAGAAAGCATATGAAATTAGAATAGTACAGAGAAAAAGCGAGAAAAACCACAGCCAAAATTTGTGTAGGGGAAAAGGACTTTAAACTTTCCCAGAGCTAGCACAGGGACTGCAGACACAGGGAATTATGTGGTGAGATGATGATACCAGGAAGGCAAGGTAGAGCATACATATATGCAATATGAAGAACCAGCCTAGTCACACATTTTATCCTTTCTCAACTATTACGAGAGCTGATAAGCACATACTACATTAAATGAGATCATTGGGTTAGGTGAGAAAATGCCATTGTCACTAGAGTCCTAAAACAAAAGTAAACAGGTCAACAAAATTCAGCAACTATTGGAGAAAAGCTAACACAAAGGATGTGAGGCAATGAAAATACTTGAACAAGCAGAAGGAAGAACTAGTTTCTGAGAAAAGGTAGGTACTAAATAAAAATTTAAATATTTTTTTAGGAAAAATATGTTTAATAAAAATAACTTTAAAAATGAAATGAAAATATTCAAATAAAAAAATATGACTCATTCATACAAAAAATCACACTAGAATGACTTTAAATAGGTGTTGGCTAAAGAAAAACTTCCAAGTTAGGTGTTTTTCCAAAACAACCTGCAAAACAACAAAGACATGAAATATATGACAGAGACTTTCAAGCGGAGGATCAACACAGAAACTCCAACACCACTAGTAGGAGTTACAGCTAAAGACCTGAGAAGGATTAAAGGGAAAAAAATAATACAAAAATGTTTTCTAAACCAAAAAAGGCCATAAGATAAGATAAAGAGTAGAGTTAACTTTTCACATATACACATAGACACACATGCCCTGATACACTCATATAGGTGCAGCAATATTTCAGAACCCTAAGGAACGTTAAGTTCCATGAAGGCAGAAGTTATTTCTGTTTTATCCACTGCTGCACCCTGAACACTCAGAAGTGCTCGGCATGCAGTAAGAAATCAGTAAATTTGTGTGAATAAATGCAAAAAGTGAAAAATGCTAAAACTTCAAAAGAATGTAAGGAAGGAGTGTCAAATCTACAACGATAACACAGGCAAAAATATCTAAATACGCACATGAGTTAGATCTTTAAATTGTTAAAACCAAATGGTAATAAGTCTGGATTCTATATCCCATGAAACAAATCATTCGATTGTAAAAGCAAAATGACATTATTCTCAAGTGTGCAAAATAAAGAAAATTTGCCATCCAAAAATCTTTTTGACAGGTATTTAGGCATACATTCCAGAAAATGAAAACTGAGTCCAGAAATCAGGGGAAACTCAGGATTCAAAGAACACTAATGATCAAAGAAACCATTAACACTTAGCACTATCTTCTACTTTCTTCTACTATCTCACTTAGGAAGTCAGCTGTTAAGTTCACTGTAGCTCCTTTTAGGTAATGTGCCTTTTTCTCTGGCAGCTTTTACAACTTTCCCCCCTTGTCTTGAATTTCAATCATTACACTACTAAATTCCCAGGTGTGGTTTTCTCTGTATTGATTCTGTATACAGATCATTAATCAACTTTGAATGTTCAGATCAATTTTCTTTTAAACCATTTCAACTATTACCTCTTCACCCACTGTTTCTGCTCCATTCTCTTTCTCTTATCCTTCAAAGGTTACTATTATACACATGTTTTATCTTTTCACTATACATCATATATTTCTTGCACTCTCTTCTGTCGTCCCATTTTTTTTTTGTCCTCTCTGTGCTTTAATTTGGATATTTTCTGCTGACCTTGCTTCAGTTTCACTAATGCTCTCATTTGCTGAGTCAAACTGTCAAACTTATGCCCTGAATTTTTAAGTTTACATACTGAACTTTTCAACTCTGTAATGTATGCTTGATATTTCATTATAGATTCTAGTTCTCTTTTCTTAGCATCTATCTGTTTAACATGTTGCTATGGCATGATAGTTATAGGTATCTTAATGGCTCTCCTACTCCAACATTTGGGTTACCTATAGGTAAATTACTATTGTCTTTTTTTTTCCCTTGTCATTCATATGTACTGTCTGTTCACATGCCTAACCAACTTTTTTATTTAAATATGCACCAAAGAGAAAATCATATTATAATATATAACATCAAATCAATACACTGTACCCTTCAATCTTATGCAATGTTAAATGTCAAATATACATATATTTTTTTAAATGGATAGTAGAAACCTACTTTTTCAGGAGTATGGTTATATAAAGAAAATACTTGAAAGATAAAGAAAGGTAGAATGTTTAGCTGGATATCAGGATTATAAGAAGTTTTATCTACTTCATGTTTATAATTAAAGTAATTTTATATAAAAATTTCTATTAAAAATTTTGTTTTATATAAAAACATAATTTTATATAAAATTTTATATAAAATTTATTTTATATTTATATTGCATATAAATTTATTTTATATTTATATTATGTGTAACATATATTACATTTATATTATATAACATATCTTATGTTTATATTATATATATTATATTTATATTATATATAAATACATAAATAAATATTATATAAAAATGAGTTAAGTAAATTTAAACTTAATAAATATCATTAGAATGATCTTGAATTCACAAGAATTATTTAACATTCAATTGTGTTCAAGAAATGAGGTAACTTTCATAACCATCTTCAATCATGATGAAATATTCATAATAGCATGTTTCCTCAAATCTTAAAAAATAATAGAATTATAATTTTACATAGACATGTTCACTCACTGACCCAGTTTATTTTAATTTTTAGGGCATTATATTTCAAGGAGAATTTCTGGTGATTAATGAATTTTTTAAAGTCTTAGTAAATTAAATCCTATACCAGCTAGGCAATATTACTTTTAAATGTCCATTTCAAGTACAATAAATATTCCAAATGAAGAATAATTATCATGATGTTTAAAAAGAAGAAATAGATACCTCATGCTGTTTAAATTTCTCTTTCCATATTTTCTCTTCTTTATGGAGTTCATCATTCATCTTGTCCTGTTCTTGCTGAACATACGGTAATATTAAGATATTATATTCAAATATCAAAAAAATATATATACTTATTATAATTGGTTCTCAAACCTGTATTTGTAAATAATAGTTAAAGATAAAAACTCACCCAATGATTCTCTGTTATTAGTAGTAGTATAACAACTCTAATCTCAACCTAAAGTGTCACATAACTGATACCTAAAGTTCCCATTTTGAGCACTTAAAGATGTTGGCAACCTGGGAAAGCTTATTTGAGTATGTTTACGTACATAGTAAAATGTATTCACTAGATATGCTGTTGGACAACATGAAAATTACAAATATTAATGTTTGTAAGATGAGTGTTGCATTATATAATATTTTTCTCTCCTCACCATCCCATTTAACTCACATAACCCTTCAGTTCAGTGGATAATGTTTTTTTTGATTAGCATCTATTTTGTTAAGGCTCTGCAGAATAAACAAGATCAGTAAAATGTAATCCCTTTCCTCTAAAACTTTATGGAAACACTATCATAAATTCCCATATTATCTCAAATTTAGCTGAATAAATTTATTGCAAGAGAAGACTATAAAGCATCACAGCAGAAATAGATGTTATAACTGGAGGATCATCAAAGGCTTCATGCAGAAGACTAGTTGAAATAACTAGGCTTTCAAGAAGTTAAACAGACATGTTAAGCATTTATTAAATGTTTTTCAACTAGGAAGATGACTATAGTTCTGCTTTTAGGAAAATTAAAAGGTTACCTTAGACAGAGTTAAAGACAGAAAGCAAGAGTCACTAAAGAGATAATAAAGTAGGTATTAGAAAAGTCCATGTAAGAATCAAGGACAGCCCTCTGTAGATAGGGTGGCAGGAGTGAGAACAGATATAAAGACAATGTAAACATAAAATTTCCATAAACTACCAGATGATTGGAAATAAAGGAAATGGGAATATTTCTTTGGATATAATCTTACATGATGGGAATTAAGCACAGAAATAACAAAATCATTCTAGGGGTGCCAGGGTGGAGTCGGTTAAGTGGTCAACTCTTGATTTCCACTCAGGTCGTGATCACAGGGTTCCTGAGATGGAGCCCTGCATCCAGCTCTGTGCTGATAGTGCAGAGCCTGCTTGGGATTCTCTCTCTGCCCCTACCCTGCTTGCACACTTTCTCCCTCGTTCTCTCTCTCTCTCTCAATCTCTCTCTCTCAAAATAAATAAATAAATATATTTTTAAAAAATCCTTCTGACAGGACTATGGTGAATGGGTTTGTGGAATACAAGGCCAAAAATAGAGAGATAGGTTAGAGAGTTTAGACAAGCTAGACATTAGGACACCCTGAACCATGGAGTAACAGTAGATTAAGTGTGTGGATGAAAAGATGGATAATATAACTATTAGAGGGAAGAGGATAATAAAGAGAGGGAAGAGTCAAAGATGGTCCTTATCATTCCAGCTTGGACTATGATGATAGTGTAGCTCATCAAAATAACAAATACCTGAGGAGAAGCACAATTAAGAAATAAAGACAATGCATTCAGTTTTAAACATATTAAGTTCTGAGTGTGAAGTATCTGTAGAAGAGTTATGTAGTTGACATTGTTTCTGAACAGCCGTAGCTGTGGCTGAGATTATCAAGAGAGAGAGTATATGAAGAAAAATAAAAGGACAAAGGAAGAAATCCTTGGTAGCACCATATTCAGGGAGAGAGACAGACAGAGAAGGCTAAACTGGATATAAAGGAGGAATTGTCAAACACGTAAGAAGAGAATCAAGGCAGCATGGTCCGATTGAAGACAAGGAAAAGAGAAATGGTCAACAATCAAAATTTTACTGGCATAAAACGCTACAGAGGTCAATATAAGAGCTGAAAAAGAACCTGTGAGTATGGAAATAGAGAAGTCATTGGTTATTTTTGTTAAGAGCAGTTTAATTTAGTAGAGTGGTGATGATATACACCTAGTAGGCTTAGGATTTAATGAGAGACAAGGACATAAATACAGCAAAAATAACTACTCTTTAATAAGCCTGACTCTGGTAGCTAGAGCTAAAGAGAAGCTAAATTGAGATATATGATCAAAGCTGATCTCATGATTTTTCTTGTGTTTTGTTTCTAGGATGGGAGAAAATTGAACATGTGTATAAACAGTAAGAAAGAAAGAAGTTGATAGGGGTGTTTTGGGGTGTTTCAGCATATGGGGTAAAACTAACAAAGCAGGGGTAAATTGGAAAATGACAGATATAGAGCAGAGCAGGGAAAGCTAACCTTTAGTAGAAGAAACCTTTCCTAATGAGAATGGAGCAAAGACAAGAAAAAACAGCAGGGTGAATATAAAGGTGGATGCAAACTGATACAGGATTAGAAAATAAAGTTTGCCATTGATGCAAAAATGCTATGTGATTACTTGCCAATAATGAGGAGGGAGAAGTTGGGTAGAACTCTTAAAGAAAGAGATTTACAATAGTTGTTAAGTGGAATGCAAGAGGAAGCTAATAAAGGACACAGAAAAGAACTACTGAAAGAAAATAAATTTCATATTTAGAATCCATCATAATAAAATGATGGAACGGTCATTGGAAAAGTGTTAAGCCTCAAGGCATAACAAAGCATACATTTAGGAATGCATTAAAATATTCTAACCTATAATTTTATGATAAAGCACAAATTACTTTTAGAAACTAAGTTAGAATCTTTGAGGGTGGGCCCCACGTGTTAGATCTCTCTGGGTCATCTAAGCATATAGCTGAATGCTTTGCCAATGAGGTAGTCACTGTATTTTTGCTTTAAAACAATTAAAAATGTCAATTTATTTGAAGAGAATTTAAAAGTCAGATGTCTTCTAAATCTGAAAACACCACTAAGAATCAATAACAATGATGCATTTAAGCACAAGACAGCAAACACTACTCCAATAATCTTAATTATATTAAAGCGTTTCCTGGAATTAAAAAAAAAAAAAGCTTCTGACTTTCAGAAATGACTGATTAAAATGGTCTGTGGGAAGGAAAACATAATGAAAGGAAAGTTAAGGATGCACAGTTCACTATTAGAAAAAGCCACAACCAAACTGGCTCTGTAATATAATTGTTTTTAATTTATTTTCTATAAATTCAGGAAATGCAATGTACTCAACATGGAGGGCTAGAATACCCTGAACTGCATAAGTGACCATATGCCAATGCTCTCTACATAGAACAGTCAAAACTATTAAGTTGTGGGTAATATGTAAGTCAATTTTAGTAATGTAAGACAGGGAAGTCAGTCCTGCCTGTTACCCACACATTCTAAGCTCATGGGCATTCTGATGCCCATAAAGTCAAGTCCTAAAAATTCACCAGTTTCTCAATACACCACTACCATGACTTGAAGTTGTGGACCCCCTGGGGTAGGATTAGGAGGAAACAAAAATAAAAACATAAAACTCCTGGGGCTCCTGGGTGGATCAGTGGGTTGAGTGTCTGACTTAGCTCAGGCCATGATCTTGTGTTTGTGAGTGTGAGCCCCACATGGGGCTCTGTGCTGACAGCTCAGAGCCTGGAGCCTGCTTCGGATTCTGTGTCTCCTTGTCTGCCCCTCCCCTGTTCGTGCTCTGTCTCTCAAAACTAAATAAACGTTAAAAAAAAAAAATTTAAAACAACAACATAAAATTCCTTCACACCAAAAAATCTCTGGCCCAGGAATTAGCTCAATATGGGAGCAAGGCATAGGCCATCACCTACATGGTTGAACCACTTCAACCAAATGTTTCATGTAATTGCTATATATTAGACCACATAGCAAGGATATTTCATGATCAAGTAAATTATGTTGCCTTCTTCCATGATAAGAAGGGTATGAAAAAACAACAGTTTATGTTCTAAGTATCAGCCTTTCTAGGACAATCTTTGTAACTTCATAGACCCAGGGGACCCCCAAGATCCAAAGAAGCATCTGAAATTCCAATGAATTACAGTGAAAACTAATCAAGAAGTCCATAGTAAATCCTATTACCACAGTCAATTGCTTCAACTATCAGAAGTACTTAAAACCCACAGAATAGGGTGCCTGGATGGCTCAGTCAGTTAGGGTCTGACTCCTGCTCAGGACATGATCTCACAGATTATGAGTTCGAGCCCTGCATCGGGCTCTCTACTGTCAGCACAGAGCCCGCTTCAGATCCTCTGTTCCCCTCTCTCTGTACTCCTCCCCCACTCAGGCTCTCCCCACCCCCTATCCCTCTCTCTCAAAGATAAATATTAAAAAAATATTTTCTAATGTCATTTGGTCCAAAAAGTAAAATTCTATTAAAAAAAATACACAGAACATAGCTCAATCCACGCCATAATCCAAAACACCAGTACTATTCAGAAGTAGTTACTGATTCAAAAAATGTATGAAAAACAACAAAAATTAAAAAAAAATCCTTACCTTTTGAATATTCTCTAATTTCTTCTTTTCAACTTCAAACTGTTTCATCCAGCAATGTCTCTTTTCCTCTTCTTCTTCAAATTGCTTTTGTTCTCTATCCCTTTGAGCTTTGAGAGTTTCTTTCTCTTGGTCTTCCAGTTCTTTCTGTTTGTCTTGCCAAGCTTCAAAAGACTGCCTACATCTTTCTTCCACTTCACAGTATCCAAAATTTATATCAGTATCATCTGCATTCATGAAGAGAAACATTATTATTATTATTATTATTATTATTATTATTATTAAAATAATGCCTTTCAGTGTGCCTGGGTAGCTCAGTCAGTTGATTTCAACTCATAATTTCAACTCAGGACATGATCTCAGAGTTGTGGGATTGAGACCCACATTGGGCTCTGTGCTGGGCATGGAGCCTGCTTAAGATTCTCTCTCCTTCCCTCTTTCTGCCACTCCCAGCTCACACTCTCATTCTCTCAAAAAAGAAAAAAAAATCTAACCTCTCAAAACTGATTTAATGTAAAGTATAAGGGTAATTTTGAAATGACGAAATAATGTCAATGTATTACCAAAGTAAAAGGGACAATATGCAAAAAATACATTCTTAAATATACATAAAAATTCTATTGCAGTCATATATAAGGGAGTTCCATTTCAGTCAATTAAGAAATTACATAACTTGCCTTAAACTATATACCTAAAACTTAATGTAAAAACATAATATGTGTGTGTGTGCTGTACGTAAAAGATACTTAAGGAACATAGTTAAAGGACACTTAAAAATCCAAGGCTGAGTATATCTATTTCAGTCAGCTATATAGATGGAAAATTTTAAATATATTTAAATCAAGTTAATTTAAGAGGTATAAAAAACTATGAAAATATGGGGTCACCATGGTGGCTCGGTCGGTTAAGCATCTGACTTTGGCTCAGATCATGATCTCGTGGCTCATGACTTCAAGCTCTTTGTCAAGCTCTGTGCTGACAGCTCAGAGCCTGGAACCTGCTTCAGATTCTGTGTCTCCCTCTCTCTCTGCCCCTCCAGCTTGTGCTCTGTCTCTCTCTCTCACAAATAAATAAACATTAATTTTTTTAAAAACTATGAAAATATGAAATTAAATAAGTACAGTAAAGCATAATAACTTTCAAATATCAGGATTGTATTTTTCTAAATGTCAAAAGAAAACTCTTAATCGTTTTTCAGATAACTACAGTAAATCACATTAAAATTATCAAAACTATCATTCAGCATTTAGCCCACCTGACAAAACATGTTCATCTACAGGCAAATCATGAGGACCAGGCTCTGAAATAGAATCAGGACTGCTACAATGGGTTTTACTCCTCAGAAATTCTTCTTTTTCTATTTCAGATAACATCTAAGAGGTTAAAAAGAATGCCAATAATTAAAGAAAGAGTCAAGCAATCGCTTTAATAATGTATCAAGTATTTACATACACATATCTAGAACTTTATTTACTTTGAATCTCTCTCAAATACAACTCTATAGCACACTAAAAATGTTTTTCCCATGCAAACAGACTATATTTTGCCCTCCTTATTTTTCAGAATTCTAAGCACTCTCTGATATTCATCCGCACTATCCAGTTAAACTGCTTGAAAATCTGTGGAATGAATAAGTCATAGGAATAAAAGGTATAGCATTAGGAATGCAGTCGATGGTATACAGCCATTTATGGTAACAGACGGTAGCTACATTTGTGGTAAGCATAGCATGATGTGTGGAGATGTTTTATTACTCTGCTGTATACCTGAAGCTAATGTAATACTGTGTGTTAACTATACTCAAATGAAAACAAAGAAATTCCTTGAAAATTATTTCCAAATGTTTCTACTAATGTTTTCTTCCTAATATATTTCTATATTTCTCAATTAGAGTGATTGCTCACATATACAAACTGCTGATACATTCAGTACATTTAAAAAATAGTACAACTATTTGCTACTTTAACCTAAATTATGAAAAAGTCATAATATTGATGAATACTTTTCCATAATTAGACCTGCACCATATTCTAGCTGGTAAGATATAGGACATCTATTTCAGTGAAGTAGCAGTATGATAATTCAAAATTAATATTTCAAGTTTGTTACCAAAAAAAGGGAGTCGAGACATATATATATAAGCAACTTTCAAATTACACTAAACATCATAGGGACCAGGAGTAGAGTTAGTAAAATTAGACATAGTTGGGTAAAATGAGAAGTAAAAGAGTCCAAAATGCTGAACCTGTAGAAGAAACTTTCTCAAATACATTTCTAGAGGTTTTAACCAAAAATGCTAGGCTCTCCTTTCATATTATTTCTTTAAGAATGTTTTTATTTTATCTTTTTTTTTAACTAACATAAGATGTTCTATTTTTAAATTTTCCATAGGGTATTTAAAGTCTCTACTGTAACAGTACATTCCTAAGCAAGGTAATTAATATTATAGTCATTGTTTTCTTCCTTGGAGATTTTAGGGAAAAAATAATCACACAATATAGTTAAATTTCCAGGTACTGATGGTTCAAATCACTATTTCTAATATTTTTAAAGGTTGAAATTTGAGTTGTTGTCTATTACATGCCAGAGAAAAGCACAATACTAAATATTATTTGCTTAAAAATAATTAAATTTTTAATTTTTAATCAGTGAACTTTAAATGAGTGAACTAGCATCCTTTATAAGAGGGAAAGGTAAATTTCTAACTGTAATATTGAGTACTTTCAGTCAAATATTGATCATATACCTTTATTAATTGTTCCGGATTTTCTTTATGTTCAGTTGATAATTCTATCTTTAAATGCATATGATTATTAGAAACCACTCCATAACTATAGTCTAGAGAAAGAAAAAAATATTATAGCTTTAAATATTAGAGAGCAAGGCAAAACATGTTAAAATCTCAAACGCTTTTGTCATCCTTTAATCTCAAATTCTATCATAGTATATTCTTTTTATTTGTTTTGGGAGAGAGACAGAGAGAGAGAGTACATGCACATGCGCATGAGTGTGGGAGAGGCAGGGTGAGGGGGAGAGAAAGAATCCCAAGCAGGCTCCATGCTGTCAATGCAGAGCCTGACACAGGGCTTGATCTTAAGAACCATGAGATCATGACCTGAGCAGAAAACAAGACTTAGATGCTTAACTGACGGAGTCATCCAGGAACCTCTATCAGTGACTCGATGATGAGTCACACAAAACAATAGAAAAATAATGAAAAATAAAGAACACAGGAAATCTGTAATCTTTGTCCTAAAAATAAAAGTAATAAATTTATAAAGCACTCTTTTGATCACCTTTCATATTTTATACTGAAGTTTATTTTCCATGTACACAGAATAATGCTGTTTTATACTGCAATGACGCCCTAATTAGAAATCAACAAAAGTTCAATTCTACCTGCCAAAAACTAGCAATATAAGCTTGCACAAGATATTAAAAATACTTTAATAAAATTACTAATTTAAAAGATTATAATTATTAATGTGAATGAAGTGAGCTTTCATTCCTGGTTTTATGTGTTTTTTGTTGAATTTTATTGTCCTGTTACCATTTGTGTAGATGTAGTTTTTTTTTTTTTTTTGTCCTTATTCAGCTAATGTGTTCTATCCTGGGAACCTCTCCTACTAGTAAACTATTTTTTACAGATGACTGTTCTGCTGGTTAACTACCTCTTCACACCAGTTTTGTCTGATAGCATATATTGCCTTCAACACCTACTCACAGCCTTACCAGCATGATTTCCTATGTGAGAGGTTGAAAGCAAAAATAACATTCTACAGATTTCTTTGAAGCCAGGTTTCAGAGGGTGATTTAGATTCTGTGATATATTTAAGTCTTTATTTTCCTAAAAATATTACGTGTGAAGACTAAAGACTTCAGCTAACTGCATTCCTAATTAAGATCTAACTAAATGCATACAGAAATCTAAGCAAGAACTGCCTATTTAAGCTCAGTCAACCCACAGAACCATAAAAGATAATAACATATTGTTATTTTAAACCACTCAGTTTGTTTTGCAGCAATAAGTAACCAAAACATCTACTCTATGCATAAAAACAAACACACAAATACCCCAAAAACCTTTCTGCTTACAGGAGCTAAAGTAGCTTCTGTCTACAAATGAGAGCCCTAAACAAAATATCTACATTCAAAAATGAAATTAGCCTCTGGCTTCTTTTGTATGTGTGTTATGCTTGTACAGATTTATATTTGAAATATGTAGCTTTTTATAAATGAAATATAATCTTCAGATTTGTTTATCCTTGTGGATTGTAAGAAATCAGTTGTAAAATCATACTGATTTCTTTTTTTCTTTTTTAAAATTATACTAATTTCTTTAATTTTTTTTAATGTTTATTTATTTTTGAGAGAGAGACACACACAGAGCGCAAGCAGGGGAGGAGCAGAGAGAGGGAGTCACAGTATCCGAAGCAGGCTCAAGGGTCTGATCTGTCAGCACACAGCCCAATGTGGGTCTCGAACTCACAAGTTTTGAGATCATAACCTGAGCTAAAGTCAGACACTTAACTGACTGAGCCACCCAGGTGCCCCAAAAATCATACTAATTTCTAATGACATTTGAGAAGGAAACCTTTTCCACCTTCTTGCCAGGTTATCATTTTAATCATGTTTTCCACCCTTTTCAGACAATTTTGATAATTTGAATTTTCTTGAAAAATTATTCTACCTTTGATACTATCAAACTTATTTCATTAGAATGATACATAAGATCTCATAATTTTCTAAACCACTGCTACAACTGTAATTATATAACCTTTTATGTAACTAATTTTCTATGATTGCGTTTCCCTCTATTTTTTCTTAATTAGGCTATATAATTGCTAATATATTTATAATATACTTTCATTATATTTACTTCAGGAAATATAAATTTAAAAAAACATTAAAATTCCCTATAACTCAACTACAGATAGTCACTGCCAAAATTTGAAGCATCTACATATAGTAAGTATTTACATATGCACACAGGTTCTCAGGACAAAAATCTTGGGAGTCAATTTCCTCTCTTCCTTTCATTCCAATCCACCAAAAAAACATCCATTTGGTTCTTTTTACCTTAAAAATGGTTTCTTGAATATGACTATTTTTCATCATTTCTACTCAAATCACTCTCATTTCTAACCACACTATTACAACAGTTTTGTAGTAGACTTTTGCTACCTCAAGTCATCTTTTCTACATAATCACCAGAATGATTGTCTCAAAATGTGTCAGATACTGTCACTCTTTACTCAAAAACCTTAGCATACAGAGAGTAGAATCCAAAGTCCAGACCATGATTTATAAGAGCCCTCTATGATCTGACACTTATATGATCTGTGCTTTGGCCTTTACACATCCTTCTTTCTGGAACACTGTCTCTCTAGATATCCACATAGCTCACCTTGTCATTCACTGAGATGTCCATGTGGCTTACCTTTCAGTCATTGCTTAAATATTACTTTCTCAGAGAGGCCTTCCCTGACTTACCCTACCTAAAACGGCAACCTCCAATCTCTATCCCCTATCTTAAACTTTTTCCTTCATAGAAGTTATCATGATTAAAATATTACATATTTATTTATTTATAGTCTATCTCCCCACACTGGAACATTAGAATAGGAAAGCAGGACCTTTGTCTATTTTGTTCTGTGTTATAGTCTTAATAGCTAAAACAGATCATTTCACACAGCAATATTTGTTGAATGAATATCTATGAATATCCATATTGTAACTTACACTAATATTTGCATAAATAACACTGACTTTTATAATAATTTTAAACACTACATCATGAATATTTTTATGCTATTAAATATCATCTAAGCCATCTTTTTTAATGGGTGTAGTTGCACACACTAAGATCCTATTAAACACTTAGGCTGTTGCCATTTTCATTATAAACTAAACCTTGATTAATTCTAATTAAATCTTTAATCATTCTATTATTCTTAGAATAATTTCAAGAAGTAAATTTGCTCAGCTGAATCAAATAAAACTTGTTAGCCTTCTGATATAAACTGTTTTTCTCCAAAAAGATGTATAAACTGATACTTCTAAAATATTCCTGCAACCAATTTTCTTTTCTTTAATGCAAAGTACAGATGATCCTTGATCAACATGGGAATTACAAGTGACAACCCCCCATGTAGTAAAAAATCTGCATATAGCTTTTGATCCCCCAAAACATAACTACCAATAGCCTACTGTAGACCAGAAAGCTTACCAATAACATACAGTCTATTAACATATATTTTATATACTATGTGTATAATGTACTGTATTCTTACAACAAAGTAAGCTAGAGAAATTAAAATGTTATTAAGAAAATCATAAGGAAAAGAAAATCCATTTTATAATACTGTAAAAAATCTGTGTATAAATGACCCATGTAATTTGAACCAGCATTGTTCAAGAACCAACTGTCACAGAGTCAGTTTAGCTTCAGACTTCGGCTCAGGTCATGATCTCAAGGTTCATGGGTTTGAGCATCAGACTCTGTATTGAGAGCATGGAGCCTCTGTATTGAGAGCATGGAGCCTGGAGCTTGCTTCAGATTCTGTGTCTCCCCGTCTCTCAGCCCCTCTCCCGCTCGTGTTCTGTCTCTCTCTCAAAAAAATAAACAAACATTAAAAATTTTTTAAAAAAAGAATCAGCCGTAATACAATCTCTGGTTTTAATTAAGACTGGTAAAACAAACTGTTGGTGGCTACTATTTATTAGACATATAAGGAAAGTAATACAGGAAATAAATTAATGGAGTAAATAAAAATCTTGTATATTATATACTAGAGACAAATGCACATACATGTGTATAACAACAGATAAGAACTTGAAACAATATAATTTTCTAAATTATAAATCATTCCTGCTTACAGAAAACTTATCTGCCAAGCAGTTAAAAACTGTACTTACTTAAAACCTCTGTATCTTCCAAGTCCTGAAGAATGAGCTCTTCAACAGTTTTACTCTTATTCTTTATGATGTCAATACAGTGAAGAACTGACTCAGGTAACTCATCCACATCCTCAAATTTAAAAAACATGAAACCAATGGTTAAATTGTTTATTAAACCTATGAATCAAATATTTGATAAAAGTTTTGATACACCAAAAATTTGAGCAAAATATGTGAATGAGTTCAAACAAGTATATTGGTTAAAATTTGCTCTTCATTTTCAAGTGGTTATGAAGCACATCCATGATTCTGTTGGATTTCACATTTAAATGAAAAATTTCAGAATTGTTTGTCTCATTTGAATATCATTACTATTATCATTATAATGTAAAAATATTAACTTTCCAAAAGTAGTATATACGTTATTTCAATCCTAATTGAAAATCAAAGTAGAACTGCTTTTTGAAATTTAACAAATGAGTTGTTTTTGTTTTTGTTTTTAAAAAAAGCTTAGTGGAGATTTCAAAGAGCAAAACAACTAAAGCAATTTTACCTATTTGATACTTAAAAAACTACAATAGGCCAAAACTAACAGAATAATGGAAAAGAATAGATAATCTTAGATAGAGCTAAACATATACAAAAGATAGGACAAATCAATTGAGAGGTCCCTTGGTGGCTCAGTCAGTTAAACATTCGACTCTTGATTTCAGCTCAGGTCATGATGTCATGGTTCATGAGTTCGAGCCCTGCATAGGGCTCTGTGCTGACAGCATGGAGCCTGCTTAAGATTCATTCTCATTTTCTCTCTCTGTCTCTCTCCTTCTCCCTCCCTTTCTGCCCCTCCCCTGCTCACATTCCTTCTCTCTCTCTCTCTCTCTCTCTCAAAATAAATAAATAAACTTTAAAAAAAAAAAAGTTCAGGGGCACCTGGGTGGCTCAGTCGGTTGAGTGACCGACTTCGGCTCAGGTCATGATCTCAGGGCTCCAGAGTTTCAAGCCCTGCGTCAGGCTCTGCACTGAAAGCTCAGAGCCTGGAGCCTGCTTCATATTCTGGGTCTCCCTCTCTCTGCCCCTCTCTTGCTCATGCTGTCTCTGTCTCTCAAAAATAAATAAACATTAAAAAATGTAATTATAAAAAAAGGCAGATCAATTGAGAAGAGGTAAATTATTTATCAAGTGATATTAATAATATTAACTAGGGGCGCCTGGGTGGCTCAGTCGGTTGAGCGTCCGACTTCGCTCAGGTCACGATCTCACGGTCCGTGAGTTCGAGCCCCGCATCGGCTCTGTGCTGACAGCTCAGAGCCTGGAGCCTGCTTCAGATTCTGTGTCTCCCTCTCTCTCTGGCCCTCCCCCCGTTCATGCTCTGTCTCTCTCTGTCTCAAAAATAAATAAATGTTAAAAAAAATTAAAAAAAAAATAATAATAATATTAACTAAATACATGCAGGAAAATTTCTAGCTAGATCTACATTTTATAACATAATTGAAAATAAATTCCCATTAGTTTAAGGATTTTGATGTAAAAGAATTAATCTGTGAATAAATTTTCTAAGCATATAAACACTGGGGAAAATGCACAAATGAAAAGAAGATATATTTGATTTCCAAAAAAAATAACTATTTCTATAGATCTAAAGAGTTTACATAAATTTTGTTTTTCATGTATATCTAATAACTAATTAAGACACTCATGAGGAAGTAAAAAAAAGCAGGATATAAATAATTATATGTATAATATAATCCCAAATTTGCAAAAAAAACCACACATATGCATATGAAATTATATGTGATTTCTATTTTCATTTTATATTAAAATATCTAACAAAACACATTGTTTAAAAGGGATCATAAGTTAAAAAATTATATAACTATGTAAAACACACTGAGAAAAGTAATATTTCTCCTGAAAAGTTTACTCCACTTAAAAGGCTCCTAAAAGTCCAGTATTTAACACTTACTGTATCACTATCAACACTCTGGGTTTCTGATTTTGAATCACTATCATCATCATCTTTTTCCAATGAAGAAATGCTGATTTTTTCCAATTCAGCTTCTATTTCTTCTTCGAGCTTTGCTTCATCATCATTGTTGTTTTCCATCATCTTTCATAATAAAACACAAAACCATTTAAGGAGAATTGAGAGGTGCCTGGGTGGCTCAGTCAGTTAAGGGTCTGACTATTTCTGCTTAGGTCATGATCCCAGGGTTGTGGGATCGAGCCCTGCATTGGGCTTCTTGCTGACAGCATGAAGCCTGTTGGGATTCTCTCTCTCCCTCTCTCTCTGTCTCTCTGTCTCTCTCTCTGTCTCTCAAAATAAATAAATAATTAAAAAAAAGAGAATTGAAGTAGCTAAAATGAGTAAAAACTATGGGTTGTTTAATGTGTCATACCAATGTTATGTGTAAACATGTTTTCATCTAGGAAACTTTTATCATATCTTATTATGGTTGTACCATATGTTAGAAAACATTGTTTTCTCTCTCCATTAATTCATTATTTTTTTAATGTGTGACTACAAAATGATCAACTCTAATACTAGTCTCTTAATTCTGTAAGGGAAAAGTCACGTGGAATGGACTGTCTTAGCTTCCTGAACCAAGAAACATCACAGTAAAATTCATCCTCATGGGTATAATTAAGGGAAAAATACTTCTGAACAGCTTGAATATTCGAAGATTAGAATACTCAAAAGAGAACAACTCTAGTCTATACATGGGGCAATATATGGTTATTTTCTACTCATTAACTCATAGTTGTCAATTTTACTATAGATAGTCATCTGTTTTTAACAACAACAACATGTTATAATAATGGATAATATACGGATAACCATAATGGATAATGGATGTTATAATAATGGACAATATATGGATATCCATATGGATATATGGATAGTATATAAGATCAATACTTATTCTATTTAAATCTTTAATGATTATAATGGCTATGGATCAAGAAATACATTACAGTATATCTTCACATAATCATCACATCATCAACCAGCATTAGCTTCCACGTATTGAGTATCTGTGACAAGCCAGGCACTAGAAGACACTTGTGTGATTAATAGTTATCAGAGTAAATTAACAGGATTAAGGTCATTATAGTCATTGTATTAATAAGAAAACCAAGGTTTGAAGAATTTACTTAACTGTGCATAGTCATTATGCTAATAAGCAATGGATAAAGGACCCTAATTGAGAGATACAAAGCCAGGACTCTTCCCACTACAACATGTCCTACAAACTTGGTCAAGCTCTTCAACTGCGCAGCAATCTTTCTTAACATCTCTTAATCCAACAATCTTCAAATTTCAGATGATATGCCACAAAAACACTCAAATCAATGGAACACAATAGAGAACCCAAAAATGGACCCACAAACATATGACCAACTAATCTTTGACAAAGCAGGAAAGAATATCCAATGGAATAAAGACAGTCTCTTCAGCAAGTGGTGCTGGGAAAACTGTACAACAACATGCAGAAGAATGAACCTGGACCACTTTCTTACACCAGACACAAATTTCAGATGATAATTCATGAATCCAGAAATTAATTCAGTGGCTCTTGATCATAAAGTTTTAATGATGGAATAGGATAGGAAACATTAGGGTAGGTCATAAAAGAAACTATAAGTTAACTATATATGTTAAAGATAAAAATAGTTTTTAAAACTTTTGTTTCACTTGTAAATGGGTATATATGTATGCATGTGTACATGAGCTGCAGTGTAGTTGTGTATTTGTTTTACTGTGGGTCTTGGTTTAAGAAAAAAAGTTTGAAAAATTCTGTACTAGTATTTTGTTTTCCAGACTATTCCAAACTTTAATTCTTTCCTCAGGTCCCTGGCCTTTCCAGTGCTGTGTTCTTGACTCTTCTTCTTTTCTTCCTTCTTTCTTTCCTTCCTTCTTTCCTTCCTTCCTTCCCTCCTCTTTTCCATCTTTTACTCATCTCAAAATCAAGTGTTTGGGAGCCTACAAGGTACATTAACATCACTACTAGGGATAGAAATACATTGATTAAATAAGACAGTATCCTGTGTTCATAGTTTATGATCTAGTTAACAAAGAAAATGAAACATCCTCATTTTCCTATTTCTTTTCCTGAAATCTTTTCATATTCATCTTACTTGGAGAGGAACCCCTTCCTAATAAAGTATAATCTTGTACCTGTGCTTTGAATCTGACAATTTCTCACATATTGAACTGTGTTCCATCCACTATTTTTTCTGTTTATTGCCTCGCCATACATTTTTATTCCACTTGCCTCTCTTCTACACATAAACACAATCAGTTCACTCCCATCCAAAAATCAAACAAACAACCTGTGCCTGCCTGTCCTATAGCTATACATATATTACATATCTTTCTTTCACATACAAATGATTTAATTGGACTGATCTTCACTTATTGCCTATACTATTGGGCATTTATTCCAGAGAAATAAAAATTTATTTTCACACACTAAAACTTGTACATGAATGTTCACGATGGTTTTATTCATAATAGCCTCAAACTGGAAACAAGCAAAATGTCCCTCAGTAGATGAATGGTTAAACCAATTCTAGCACATCCATACCATTCAATACTACTCAGAAATAAAAGGAATAGATTTTACTACACGTCACCATATTGATAAATCTCCTTGAATTTCTAGGGAACTATGTTGAGCAAAAGCCCAAACCAAAAGGTAACATACTATATGATTCCACTTATGTAACATTTTGAAATGACAAAATTCTATAAGTGGAGGAAAGATTAGTGATTCCCAGGAGTAAGGGGTGGAAGGAGTTGGAGGAAGGTGGCTATGGTCATGAAAGGGCAACATGAAAGATCCTTGTAGCATTGGAGCTGCTCAGTATCTTGATTGTAGTAATAGATAAGTGAGTATATTCAGATGATAAAAATTATATATCATACACACAAATGAGTACAAGGAAAACTGAGGAAAACTGAGTAAGATTAGCAGACTGTGTCAATATTAATATTCTGATATCAGACTATCATTACAAAATGTTACCACTGGGGACATCTGCGTGCCTCAATCAGTTAAGTGTCTAACTCTCGATTTCAGCTCAGGTCATGATCTCATGTTTCCTGAGTTCGAGCCCCGTGTCAGGCTCTGCTGACAGCACAGAGCCTGCTTGGGATTCTCTCTCTCCCTCTCTCTCTGCCCTTCTTTTGCTTGTGCACATGTTCGTTCTCTGTCTTTCTCTCTCTCTCTTTCAAAATAAATAAAGAAACGTTTTTAAAAAAGTAAAATTTGTTTAAAAAATGTTACTATGAGGAGACACTGGACAGAGTGTACAAGGGATATTTCTGCATTATTTCTTAAAACTAGGTGTTAATCTACAATTATCTCAATAAAACATGTAATTAAAAACTCCTAAATACTCACTAAGAAAACAGTTAAATAGATTATGATGGATTCATAGAATGGAATACTATACAAGTCCTTTTAAAAATATGTATATTTACTATGCTCCTGTGGAAAGGTAACAAGGAAGAAATAATTGAAAAGAGGCACATGGCCAAAAAATATGTAAAGTAATATCTCTTTTGTGTAACTATACACACATTCACACATTTTTTTTAACACAGAAACTTTCTAGAAGAATTTGAGGAAATTTCAATTTACATTTCATACCTTTATGTTGAGTGATTTTTAAAATCATGAGTAGGTACTCCTTTTGTAATTCTAAAAGCTCGTTTTAATATACTCAATTTTACCCATAATCTCCCTCCTCCAAAGGAAAACAAAACAAAAAACAGAACCAGTGTAAAATGCTATCTTGTTATCAAACTCACTTAAAGTGCAGTTCAAAATATTTGTTAGATGGAAAATTAGATTTTAAAAAAACATAGTTATAAAGCAGAATGCACAGGTACACAAAACTTTATGTAGAAAGAAAAGAAGTAGAATAGGGTAAAGGTAAGAGACTTTTCCATTATATGTCCCTCTCTGCTCATCTCCTGGACGTTTAGATCGGCCTGCCCAATTACATATCCACGCACATACGTGATTTTAAATTGTCTAGTAGCAACTTTTTAAAAAGTAAAGAGAAACAGGTGAAATTAGTTTTAATAACATTTTATTTAACCCAATATATCTAAAATATTATTTCAACATGTAGTCAGTAAAAAAATTAATTATTAAGATCAATGTAAAAAGTTTATATTTTTGTTTTGTATGCTAATTCTTCAAAATGTGCTGGGTGTTTTACACCTACAGTCCATCTCAATTCAATTCAAGACCTTTCAAGCCCACAGCCGGCCACCTGGTGGTGACAGGATGGGACAGTGCAGCCTTAGATGTATCCCACTGTAAATGGGCTACAGTAAACTACTTAAAGCTGCCAAAGATGGGAAATCTTAAGGAACTCCACTTTCAACTATTGTTCTTCGACTCTAAAGATAAGGGAGGGAAATCTACCTTAAAAGGCAACTACAAATTATGAAGGAAAAAAGGAAAGGAAAGGAAAGGAAAGGAAAGGAAAGGAAAGGAAAGGAAAGGAAAGGAAAGGAAAGGAGGGGAAGGAGGGAAGAAAGGAAGTGTCGTTTAGGGAGGGGGAAGAAAGGTAATTATAGAAATCTCCCTAGATCGTTACGGTGGATCTTCAAGTTTTGAGTGAGCCACGAAATCTCCAAAATCTAAGAGAGCCTAGACTCGCGCAGCCACCCCTTCAGCCCACGGGCCCCACCGTTTGTCCTAAAGCCTGGCCTCGGCGGAGAGGAGCCCGCCTCCGTTTGCGCTCCCCGCTCCCACAGCTCTGTGTCGCCTCCCGCGCCACCTACCCCAGCTTTGAGGGGCACCGGCTCACCCACGAGCGACTAAATCCCTCGGCTGGGTTGGAAGACAGCGCGCAGAGACTCCAAACAAAGCGTAACCACGACAACAACCAATCCCAAGGAAGATGGACCGGTCTTTTCTTACCGGTGCCCCAGTAGGACAAACTGTCTCCGCTCGAAATTGGAACGAAAGCTGCATCTCAGGAGTTGGACGAGGAACTTCACATTTTTTTCCAGGTAAGTTTTAACATTTAAATACTTTTAGAAAGTATTTAATAAAGAAACATTTTGTTACAATTAGCCAAGTGGAGGTAGCCTGACCTTTTAACTGTTTCTGATCTATATTTATTACTTCCATCTAGAGAATGTTCATTTGTCCATGTATAAACTGGTCCTGCCACTAAACCTTAATTTTGAATAGTGATTTGTGGGGCGGGAAGTGTGGAAAAGAAGCCAATAAAGCCGTTGCTTTACACGACAGCAGTTTATTTTTAAAAGGAAAAGTAAATAAGTCAATTATCACTCAATGCCTATCAAAAGCCTCTCAATGTATAGGGTGAAAATATTTAAAAATTCTTTTCTGGAATATGTTTTACTGTAAAATATTGACAGTGACACCCACTATTTTCATACAAAATTTTAAGCTTAAGTATATATCATGCTATTTAATTTTAACTTCAAAATTCATCTAAGTTTCTTTTTTTGTGGAGCAAATACATAGTGTACAAAATGTGAACTTTATTTTAGTTAATAACAGGTATTTCTGATTTTAATTTTTTTTAAGTTTGCAAAGTATTAAATTCCAAGAGGAAGTGGCTAAGCATAATTGTAAAAGATATCTGACATACGATAAACTAAACGCAAACATTTCACTGAGGCTTTGAAAGAAAATAGACTATTTCCTGGTAACAACTAACATTGCATCAACACAAGAATGAATAATATACAATGAGAAGTAAGTAGATTTTTGATATGAAAAAACACAGTGCCTCACTCAAGAACGGTAATGATTTTGAAAAATAAACTACCTCTGGTTTCAAATCTAATTAAAAGTTAGGATATTTTTTATTATCAAAATCCATGCTCAAGTGCCATTTTTTCTTTTGTTTTTAGTTTAGTTTTGTTGCAAATTTGCAGACTATTCAAATTCTTCATTGAAAACACTCAGGATATCGAATCATATCGAAATTCACATGTAAAAATCTTAAGATTGGTTTTATTTGTAATTATGAAACTATTCACGCTTTTCTTAAAAAATATCAAATCCATTAGTAATCAATTAATTTCCAGAACTAATTTTAAATAGCTAACTTAGTAGTCAACTTATTTGAATGTAATGTCTAAATTGCTTTTTTTCTTAAATCTTACCTTGACAAACAAACTGATTAGCAAAAAAGAAAAATATTTAGAGTTCTCCTGAGAATAAATTCATCCATGGTGCATGTTACTACACCTATTATATTCTTATGTTATTTTTTACCTTGGAAGAAAACTGACAACCCTATCAATTAGTCATTACTTAGCTGTCATTAATTAATATCACGAATTAAGAAATAAAATACAACAATTATCTCAAATAGTTACATATTATATTTTGTGTGTTTTGTTTTGAGAGAGAGAGAGAGAGAGAGAGAGAGCGAGCGAGCAGGGGAAGTGCAGAGAGGAGACAGAGAATCAGAAGCAGGCTTCAGGCTCTGAGCTCTGGGCTCTGAGCTCCGAGCTGTCAACACAGAGCCAGATCTGGGGCTGGAACCCACAAACTGTGAGATCATGACCTGAGCTGAAGTCGGCTGCTTAACCAACTGAGCCAGCCAAGCACCCCAAATAGTTACAGATTATAAATCAATTTAACTTGAAACTATTGCTTAACGGGGCGCCTGGGTCAGTCGGTTAAGCCGCCGACTTCGGCTCAGGTCATGATCTCGCGGTCTGTGAGTTCGAGCCCCGCGTCGGGCTCTGTGCTGACAGCTCAGAGCCTGGACCCTGTTTCAGATTCTGTGTCTCCCTCTCTCTGACCCTCCCCTGTTCATGCTCTGTCTCTCCCTGTCTCAAAAATAAATAAAACGTTAAAAAAAATTTAAGAAACTATTGCTTAACTATGCAGCATTTAACATAAATTTATTTCATTGCAATCTTCCTAGAAAGCATAGTCTAAAATTGAGCAGGTTAGTTTGTCTATAACATTTTAGCCTGCATTTTTTTCCTTTTTAATACATAACTTTATTTTCATTAAATTCTGCTCTTGTTTTGAAAAGTATCTGAATGATTGTATTTATAGCCAATTGACCTAACACATTATATTTCCCTTAGAGAGCACATAATATTCATTGAGGAAATAAAAGGATGAAAGAGAACTATTTGTTCTTCTGATATCTAACAAGAAAAGATTTCTTCGGAAATGTTAGTTGAGTAGTGAGATTACTTTAGTTTAAAAACATTTCAACAGTTGTCTTAGTTTTTATTCAGCAGTGATAAAATTTAAATATCCCAGAGTATCATTATAGTTCTCAAATAGCTGCATACCAGGTGTTTGTTTTATTTTCTTGAGGATGACTATTGAGTAATAATAGTTTTAATATGTGACCTGTAGTGTTGGATTCTTAGACCTCTGCTTCTCTTTTTCCATTTAAAGACTATTGCGAGCTCTCAAGTTCCTCCTCTAACCCTTTTGGTGCTCTCTGTCTGCAGCTGACATGACTACCTACTTGAGTTCATCACTTTCCTACAGTTCCCATCCCATTTCCCAACCTCGTGTGCACCTCCCTTGTATCAGATTACTATTCTAGGGGCACCTGGGTGGCTTAGTTGGTTGAGCATCCGCCTCTTGAATTTGGCTCCTGTCATAATCCCAGGGTGATAGGATGGAGCCCTGCCTTGGGCTCAATGCTGAGCATGAAATCTACTTGAGATTCTCTCTCTCTCTCTCTCTCTCTCTCTCTCTCTGCCCCTCTCCCCTGTTCACACTCTCTCTTTCTCTCTAATATATTTTTTCAAAGAAAAGATCACTGTACCATAATAACATTTAGCCCAGTACTAGACTAAGTGCTTTACAAACATAATCTTGTTTAACACATCATATCTTGTTTTCACAACATCCCTTTGATGTTCCTTTAATCTACATTTGAAGATGATGACATGGGGGCCTGGAAAGAGTAGCAAGAAAGTGGTTTATATCTATGGGTTTGACTCTTAGCTCTGCCAAATATTAACTAGGTGAACTCACGAAGGTTATTTTACCTTCCTGAGTCTCTTTGGTCATTGACAATCCTGGGGATAAACTTTGATGGTCAAGGCAACCCATATAAATGACATATTGTAAAACATGGCATAATGTTGCTAGCCCAAGTACTTAAGCTCTATAGACCTGGTTTCAAGTGTTGTTTTGGGCTTTTTCTAACATCCCACTGCTGGCAATTCTACCTCCTGTTGTTTCTCTCACATCCTGGTACTGTTCTCCATCCCCACAACTATCTTGTACTTTAGACTACATTCATTTGTTGTGAACTAGTACATCAGCTTCATAAAGTATCTCGCTGTCTTAGGTTTCTTTTCTAATTTGACTTCCACGCTGATGATGGAAATATGGTTTCCAATACCTGCAGAAAAATAAAAGTCATTTCTTAGCAAAGCGTACCTGATATTTCACAATCTTTACTGAATCTACTTCTCTAGCCTTATTGTTCATCTCTTGCCATTCGACCCATGCCCCCACACCCTTCATTGTAAAGCTTGTGAACACAGTGTTCCATCTGTCTTGAAATCTTCCTTTGTCTACCCCATTTTTGTCTGACTGGGACCTTCTTAAGCATCCTTCAAGGATTATCTCAAATTTATCTTCTCTCTAAAACTTCCCAGTTGTGCTTATTCCCTGTCCCCACACCTCAAACACAGAATTAAGAGTTGGCCCCAGGTTTTGATATTTGACTCCCTGACAGGTTGTTTATTCATTTTTTTGCCTCTATCTCCTGGCACTCAGAAGCAACTTAAAAATGATAATAAAAAGTAATTAGACTATTACTTAACTAGTGAAAAATGACACCTATGAATAGGGAAATCCTTGTAAATTGTCTTTCCCTGTAGCTTTAATACTACTAATAAATATCTCAGCTATTGGACCATTAATTAACTAATCAGGAAATGAACAAAAGAAATGCCACACCAGGACCTTATTTGATTAAGTTAAAAACAAATTCTCTGTCTATAGTAAAATAATGACAATAATACAAAGTTCTTCCACACTACAAATATTTAAATAAGAACTTGTGTATCTTTGTGTTAGCACGTCTTTATTTTCATTGATGTTGTTTCCGGTGTGTGGGGCTTGTGACTGGAAAGATCAGCATATGACCATCCCCTGTTCTCATTCTGTGCAAATATGGCTACAGGCTTCCTTGACTTGTTGCTTAGACACCCTATTTGTTGTCTTCTCTTTGACGTGAACTGCTTGCTGTGATCTGAAAGTTTGTATTCCCCCACACTTCACATGTTGCAATCTTTATACACAATGTGAGGGTACTTTTAGGGTACTTTTTCGAAAATGGGACTTTTAAGGGGTGATTAGGTCATGGGTTGATCCATCATGTGTGGAATTAGTGCTCTTATAAAAGAGATCCCACAGAGCTCCTTAGCCCCTTTCCCCACAGGAAGATACAAGAGGAAGTTTGAAACCTGGAAGAAGGCTTCCACCCATGCACGCTGGCACCCTGATCTCAGACTTCCAACCTCCAAGACTGTGAGACATAAATTTCTTTTGCGTATAAGCCACCCAGTCTGTGGTATTCTGTTAGAGCAACCCAAACAGACTAAAACACTGCTGTTTTGAAGGTACCATGAGCAGCCTTCTTACCAAGTTGGCTGACCTTGAGAATATTGCATTCTTACCCTTTTTACCTCTATGTCATGCAACATTATTTTAGAAAATGTTTCCTCTATTGATTTCCATGAGATCATACTTTCACTATGTTCTCATTTTGTAGAAGTCTGCATTAAAAAATTGAAATTCCTAATGATGTCATTGTTTGTTATCAAATCTCTGCTCACTTTTATCTGTAGTCAATCCCACTCTCTTTCATTCTCCATGACATCAGCTCCCTGTGAATAATTCCCACATTGCCTATGATATCTATTTACTTGCACTCCATTTCCAGTGGTTAACCACAAGCTATATTAGGAGATATCTTCTTCTAATTCAAACTCATTTACTAAAAATGAAATTTATAATTTTCCCCCAATTTCTCTATTGCCGGTGATTATCACTATTCTTTTATTTACCCATCCTACAGGAATCATTCTGAGTATCTCTGATTCTTTCTTTTTCATGGTAACACATCTTGAAACTGTATCCAAGCCCTCCATTTCTCCCTATAATGATCTCTTACAATGCCCTTCCCTAACTGCTTGGTATTTTGTTTGGCTCTTTTCACCCTAATTTAATTCTTTCCTTCATCTTGGGCACATAGTTGACTCCACCTCCATTGAGACCTAAGTATGTGCCAGCGGAATATGTACAGAAGAGAAGTGTGCAACTTTCATCCCACTTGATTAAAATATGCTTGCTGAGTTTGCTCATCCTCCTTTCCTTTCTTTTTTTTTTTAAGTTTACTTATTTATTTCTTTTTGAGAGACAGAGCATGAGCAGAGAGGGGCAGAGAGAGAGAGTGAGACAGAGAATCCAAAGCAGGCTCTGTGCAGACAGCAGAGAGCCTGACATGGGGCTCGAACATGTGAACTGTAAGGTCATGACCTAAGCTGAAAGCAGACGCTTAACTGACTGAGCCACCCAGGTGCACCCCCTCCCCCCATTTCCTTTCTGCTGGCTATAAAGCGTGACCCTGTGAACAAATCTGAGAGCCAGATATGGAATAGGCTGGAGCAAGCCCAAAGTCCCTAAGATGATTTCCTAGAAAAGAACAAGTTACCCACCTTGGACTGAAAGAGAAATAAGCTTCAGTTTATTTTTGTATTTGGATCTTTTGATAAAGCATTTTAGCCCTGATTCTAACATACTAATTATTACCAAATCAACGGCCAAATCTTTGTCTCCCAATACTTCACACCAGAGTTACTTCAGTGTTCTTGTTCACTAGTCTACTTTCTCTTTCTCATTCACAGAGGACCAGGACTTTAGCCCTGAGAACTTGTTTAGGCTGTAGGAGAGCATCCCAATATTCTCATAGGCTGAAGTAAATAGAAGTGAAGCCACAATCATATACCTACAGCATACAGAAACTGAAATAAAAACCAGTTAGTCTTTCCAACTGATTCTTCTATCCAAACAGGCCAGACACTGAAGGAATCTAAAAATAAGACTGGAGGACAGAAACTGGAGAAACTAAATGGCAGTAGGAGACTTCAAAGAAGATGATAGAAGACAAAACCTGGAGAGACTCCTTCAGCTGGGAAGAAGAACTGTGGAGTTTTAGGGAGGAATGTGACCTCAAGTGAGAGTAGGGAGGGGAAGTGTGTAGACTCTAACCTAGACATCTCTTAGTCCTCCACTTTTCAGGGCATCCTTCAATTCAACAAATAGATCTTAGCAAATAGAGACAAGTAGCTTCAAATTAGTCTTATTAAATCTGCTTTCATCATCTTAATTATACACTGCATGTGCTAAAACGCTGTAAACTATGGTACTAGGTAGAATTGAAACAGTGAAGGAAAAGAGAAAACCCAGAAACATGCCCAAGAAAATTTAAAGCATTCATATCTAATAAAGCACCAAAAACCAATGGTCTAGGAGTTGACTTTCCCATAAAAGTTTTAGAAAACTAAATTAAATAATTTTTAGAGAATTTTTTAAGTTTATTTATTTATTTTGAGAGAGAGAGAGGCAGAAAGAAAGGGAGAGAGAATCCTAAGCAGGATCCACACTGCCAGCACAGAGCCCAATGTAAGGTTTGATCTCAAAAACTGTGAGCTCACAACCTGAGCTGAAACCAAGAGTCAGACGCCCAACCCACTGAGCCACCCAGAGATCAAGAGTCACATTGCTCTACTGACTGAGCCAGCCAGGCACCCTTAAATAAGTAACTTTTAATTAACACAGCCGTAAGTTGGTTTTATTCCTTCCATTGTACACTAAACTAAATTATGCACTAATAAAATAATCTAATTCATCTACTCATTTATTCATTCAACAGATATCTATTGAGTAGCTACTATGTGCTAAACTCTGGGAGTATCCTGGTACACAAGACCTACTCAGAGGTCTCACAGAGACCTCACTGAGGAGTTGACATTATTCTGGAAAAAAGGGAGGGACAAGCAGAGGTGAAGGAAAGCTTCCCAGCAAGGAAGGTGTGTTAAAATAAGAACAAAATAAATTACTTTCTGAAAACTGCAAGAAGTTTAGTAAGGTGCCTATTGGCATGTTATACAAATGCCAATTTGTTATACAAATTCTTGTTCTCAACTCCCTGGTGCACATAGAAAAGACAGACCTCATTTCAAGATGTCTTCAGCATGTCCCTATATTCTGGAGGGTGGAGAGGAATGTTACATTGACAACTGGTATAAGAAGAAAAATGTGTAAATAAATGATGTGAATAGGCAGAACTATTTAAAGTTGTACTGTGGTGACTTAATAGTAAAAGTTGTGGTTATCTTTTCAGAAACACCAATATCTGGAGGGAAAAAGAATGTTAAGAAAAAACAAAATATTAATTTTTAAATACTTTCTTAATCTCATTAATGGAGCTTTCTTGGTAAGACTCTTTATAATTATTTAGTAAAGAAAATGTAATGCATTTTTATTGGCAATCACAAAAATATAATCGACTGTCTTTTCTGTAGGTTCTTGGACTTTTATTATTGGGATTTGGTGCATGGCTTTTATTAGATAGAAATATTTTTTTCACAGCTTTGGGTATGTATCTATTTTTCTTTTGCTCTCTGTGAACTCAGGCATTCCATTTTAAATAATTGTGTACATGATTTATTCAGCAGGTGGCAGTATTTCTCTAAACTTCATTGAGTATTGTTCAATTTTTTCCCTATGAAGCTCTTTGCCAATTGGTTTTAGAAACATCTCTAACTAATAGGACTTAAAACCAAGACCATAAAGGAGAATGAATCTGGTGAGAGAGAGCTAGGAACTTTGGCTGGACAAGAGCTATGAGAGAAATGGAAGACTGGAAAACTGGATTGTTCTAATAAACTCTGGATGAAAAGATAATGGAGATCCACATATTTGATAGTGCCCAGGTTAAATAATTTCTTTTAAAACTCAATTACCATCTGCTCTCACCATCACATGGTTACAAATAAAATATAATATTATCCAAAATGAATAAAATAATTAAATGCAGGTAACTTGATAAAAAAAAATCTTTATTTTGCCATTTTGTGGTATGCTGTGGTCACTGTGGACTGAAGTTTAATAGGCTAAAGATTATTTTTATATACATCTCTTTGGTGGGAGGGAAAGAAGCCACAGTTTCAAGTGCTCAATAGCCAGATGCGGCTGTTGGGTATGGCTACCTTATGAGACAAGTGCAGATTTAGATTATATCCATTACCTCAGTGAGTTTTATTAAACAGTACTGTTAATCCTTAAAAATATGACAAAAAGCAGGCCAACATCTTTCTTAGTGGATTTCAAGTAAGATAAAATATGTTTGTAGGAAAATGAAAGCTGAGTAAAATGTTTAATAGGTAATAAAGTGCTACAAAGTATTGAACAATTTAAACTTCAGCTACACCTAAGTGCCTAGTAACTTTATTCTCTTCCATTTGCATACTTTGCTTATGGGAAAGTATTCATGATGTCTGAGTGCATTAGTGGTTTGCTCAGAGTACAGGGGTGTGTGGAGATCTTACGACAACCTTTCTGTCTTTTTCTTTCCTTCCCCAGAAGAGAGGCAATAATAGCTTCCACTTATTTATGTTGACTCTGTGCCAGACACTGGGCTAAGCACTTCCCATACAGCATCTAATTTGGTAACATAGTAGTTACAGTGGAGCAAAAGTCATTTCCTTTTTTCTTTCCCTCCATTATGGAATTGAGAGATAGTTCTCTTAAAAATTATATATTTGAAAGTATGTATTTAGTGAAATCTCAGTTAAGGTTTCAAGACATGGAACTGAAAATAACCAGTTTGTGGCAAGAAACTGGTTGGGTCCTCCCCTCCCTTTTATCTGCAACTTTAAATTAACTTACCCTTTTTTAAACACTATTCTGCCTTCACCTCTCCATTTGTAATAACACCATGCTACGTGAGGTTCCCATCTTCCCTCTGCCATAGTAATAGCATCCAATAGCCTTGTGTTCTGATCTCCTTCCTCAACCATCTTCCAGAGGCCCGTGAAATAATTTAAGATGAAAATCCATCTATACAACATTAAAAGCTTTTCTCTGGCTCCCCACTGCACTTATTCATTCATATGACAAGTATTTACAGAGTGTCTTCTACATGTTAGGCATGATCCTGTAAGCTGAGAATACTGTAGTGTACAAGAAAGGTAAATACTTTGTCCTCATGGAGTTTAATTTCAGTGAGAAAGGCTGGGTTAGAGCATACAAAGTGTGCATAATTTGGCCCCTGAAAACCTGCCCAATTTCACCTGCTTCAAACCCTAAGTGCCAGCAAAGCTGAATTTCCTACACATACTGTGCTGTTCTATCATTCCAATCTAGATATATTCAGTTATCACTTAAAGCCCATGCTCAGTGTTGCCTTCTCCAGCAATCTTGCCTACCTTTACTCTCCAACCTCCTCCCCCTCCTGGATCAGATGCTCATGTACCCAGGGGTGTGCTGGTAAATATTTAACAACCAGTTCTGGGAGAGAAAGTCTTGATTTATGGTATTTACTGATTTCTGTGGTTTAAATACGTAATGTCACAATGGCTGATTTCACAGTGTCACCGTGAGCTAAGTTGGCTTACAAATTTTGTGAAAATGTAACAGTTGGCATTTATGAGCCAGAACAAACTGGCTCCAGCACACCACTGCCTCCACTGTTCTCCCATAAAACCTAGGGCATATTTAATTTATTTCTTCTTCCTTTTTTTTTTTTTTTAACAAATATTTGGTAAGCACTCAGTGTTCCACAGTCTGTGTCATAACACTAAGCATTTAACAGTTAAGTCTGTTGACTGTATAAATATATATAGTCTCTAGCACAGAGAGCTCAGTCTAGGTGGAGAGAGAATAAAATACAATTTCAATGCAGTCATATTACCAATAAACTCAGTTTCTTATAAGAAAATTGACCCACACATATTAGATACTCAAATAAGTTCATAAGTGTTTGCATATACATTAAACATAAAAGAGTTTCACCTTAGGGAAAAAAAAATTTCTTTCATAGAAGACAGTGAAGATCAATAAGATAAAAGGAAAGAGATCTTTTGAGATTGAAGAATTTTTTCATCATGTCATTAATGGAAGAAAAGTCGCCAAGACTAAATAGGAGGTTCCAGAATGAAGTAAAAAAAGAGAGAGAGAGAGAGAGAGAGAGAGAGAGAGAGAGAGAGAGAGAGAGAATCCTACTGGTTGGCGACAACTGCTTACAGAAATCTTGGGCTACTGCATATATTATTAAGTAGGATTTTAATACCACTTGATAATCATTTATTTTGTGGTTTCCACAGATAAAAATAATCATCTGATAGTATATATTTTTCAAATTTTGACTGGAACTGGATCTGCTATTGTTCTTCTTTGTCTCTTGGGTCATTTGGGAATTCACAATGAAATCAGATGGCTCCTAATCCTGGTATGTATTTCATTTTAACAGCCTGAATTAATCTGCATCTTCGATTTAGAGTGTCCAAGTCACAAAATGAGCAATAATCATTTACATCACCGTAACACCTCAGTATAGTGTTTCCCAGGCAATAAGGTAAATTAAGCACCTCCTCTCAAGAAACTTTTCTAGATAGAATGTTCTTGGTGAGTTTTCCATGGATCTGGACCTCTGCCCTTGCACACTTAGATGTTAATTTTCCAAACAAAGTCAATAGGAATCCATCGCCTGGGGTGAACTACAATTAACCAAACATAACAATCTGAAGACTAAAATCCAAATAAACTATTAAAGTCAATGAGCAATGTAGCTTAGCAAGATGAAAGAAACCATGTCCTTCAGTTAGCACATCTCCCTGTGGGACTGCCATGTGGAAAGCTAACTTATAACTGAGATTGCAATTTATTATTTAACAAAGGGAAATATAACTGCTGAGAGGGCCAGACTCTGGCATCTGGCTGGCACACTATCTCTCCCTAGCCATATATGTGGAAAGATAAATTATAATTAGGAATATAGACCTGAACATGAGCCATTTACCACACATGTGGCAGCTAAAGATCACGATTCACAGGCTCAGATGAAATACGGCTTTTGCCATTGTCTTTAAATCAAATCAGTTTTAATTCACAGGAGCTCTCTTGCCAAACAAGAGCAGATCTGCCTTTGCCACCTTAGGCCATTCAAACAGCAGAATGAGTAGACCCTGAAGGATCACGTGAGCTGGGAAAGTGAGAGTTTTCGTGGCAGCCAGTGTAGATTGATAACCAGTGTCCAGAGTGACCACCCAGCCTTTCAGTGCTACATAAAAGCTAAGTACTTCTGCATTCTTCCTGGTAAGAGACACAATGGCTGCAGTTGAATATTGTATTTGTTTGACAAAACAAAAGAAGGGGGGAATCTAGAGGGAGGGAAACAAACATCTTATAAGTTTAAGCCTTATGGAATTGTGATATCAATGGCTTATAACTGAGAAAGCCTGATAGACCCCATCATAAGGAATGCACAAAGTAGGTCCTGAAGCCAAGACACCACACTCTTGTCTGGAGGCTCCAATGAAGGGCACTACTACTTTTTGCAATCATGTCACATTTACTATTCTCTGAATTTACCAATACTTTTCTGATGGATACATTACCACGTTAATTCATGCAGTCAACTTATGGGCAAATTTTATACGCCTAAGCACTTTCTTTGGCTTAATGGCGATTTTGCGTACCCTTACTCCAATTGAATAAATATTGTTTCACAATTTAAGGCTTAGGGGCAGTTTTACTTCCCTCTTTTAGAAGTTCTTGGGCAGTCTCTCACTGTACTCTCTAAGTGCTAAAACAAATAAAAAACACTGAATTTTTCTTATTACTATAAATATCTAACTACTACTAGAAGGGAATTTTCAAAGGTAAAAATCATGACTCATATATATGTGCACAAACGTGTCAGAAACTTTATTTAAATAATTAATCACTAAGGGAACCAGTAAGAAGTAACAACTAGTTGAATGAGAATAAGATTTTGCAGATTTATATTCTCTATAGACTGTATTTGTTTGCATTTCCATTAATAGGAATTGCATTGCTATGGACAAGGAACTTTTTTTTTAATATGAAATTTATTGTCAAATTGGTTTCCATACAACACCCAGTGCTCATCCTAACAGGTGCCCTCCTCAATGCCCATCACCCATCTTCCCCTGCCTCCCACCCCCCAACAACCCTCAGTTTATTCTCAGTTTTTAAGAGTCTCTCATGGTTTGCCTCCCTCCCTCTCTAACTTTTTTTCCCCCTTCCCCTCCCCCATTGGTTTCTGTTAAGTTTCTCAAGATCCACATAAGAGTGAAAACATATGGTATCTGTCTTTCTCTGTATGACTTATTTCACTTAGCATCACACTCTCCAGTTCCATCCATGTTGCTACAAAAGGCCATATTTCATTCTTTCTCATGGCCAAGTAGTATTCCATTGTGTATATAAACCACAACTTCTTTATCCATTCATCAGTTGATGGACATTTAGGCTCTTTCCATAATTTGGCTATTGTTGAAAGTGCTGCTATAAACATTGGGGTACAAGTGCCCCTATGCATCAGCACTCCTGTATCCCTTGGGTAATTCCTAGCAGTGCTATTGCTGGGTCATAGGGTAGTTCTTTATGTTTTGAGGAATCTCCACACTGTTTTCCAGAGCAGCTGCACCAGTGTGCATTCCCACCAACAGTGCAAGAGGGTTCCTGTTTCTCCACATACTCTCCAGCGTCTACAGTCTCCTGATTTGTTCATTTTAGCCACTCTGACTGGCATGAGGTGGTATCTCAGTGTGGTTTTGATTTGTTTTTCCCTGATGAGGAGTGACATTGAGCATCTTTTCATGTGCCTGTTGGCCATCTGGATGTCTTCTTTAGAGAAGTGTCTATTCATGTCTTCTGCCCATTTCTTCACTGGATTATTTGTTTTTCAGGTGTGGAGTTTGGTGAGTTCTTTATAGATTTTGGATACTAGCCCTTTGTCCAATATGTCATTTGCAAATATCTTTTCCCATTCCATTGGTTGCCTTTTAGTGTTGTCGATTGTTTCCTTTACAGCACAGAAGTTTTTATCTAGATGAGGTCCCAATAGTTCATTTTTGCTTTTAATTCCCTTGCCTTTGGAGATGTGTCAAGTAAGAAATTGCTGCGGCTGAGGTCAGAGAGGTTTTTTCCTGCTTTCTCCTCTAGGGTTTTGATGGTTTCCTGTCTCATGCTCAGGTCCTTCATCCATTTTGAGTTTGTTTTTGTGAATGGTGTAAGAAAGTGGTCTAGTTTCATTCTTCTGCATGTTGCCGTCCAGTTCTCCCAGCACCATTTGTTAAAGAGACTGTCTTTTTTCCACTGGATATTTTTTCCTGCTTTGTCAAAGATTAGTTGGCCATACCTTTGTGCACCCAGTTCTAGGGTCTCTATTCTATTCCATTGGTCTATGTGTCTGTTTTTGTGCCAATACCATGCTGTCTTGATGACTAACGCTTTGTAGTAGAGGCTAAAGTCTGGGATTGTGATGCCTCCTGCTTTGGTCTTCTTCTTCAATATTACTTTGGCTATTTGGGGTCTTTTGCGGTTCCATACAAATTTTAGGATTGCTTGTTTAAAGATCAGAGCAGAAATAAACAATATAGATTATAAAAAAAACTGTAGAGCAGATCAATGAAACCAAGAGTTGGTTTTTTGAAAAAATAAACAAAATTGATAAATTGATAAACCTCTAGCGAGGCTTCTCAAAAAGAAAAGGGAGATGACACAAATTGATAAAATCATGAATAAAAATGGAATTATTGCAACCAATCCCTCAGAAATACAAGCAATTATCAGGGAATACTATGAAAAATCATATGCCAACAAACTGGACAACCTGGAAGCAATGGACAAATTCCTAAGCACCCGCACACTTCCAAAACTCAAACAGGAAGAAATAGAAAATTTCAACAGACACATAACCAGTGAAGAAATTGAATCAGTTATCAAAAATCTCCCAACAAATAAGAGTCCAGGACTAGATGCCTTCCCAGGGGAATTCTACCAGACATTTAAAACAGAGATAATACCTATCCTTCTCAAGCTGTTCCAAAAAATAGAAAGGGGAGGAAAACTTCCAGATGCATTCTATGAAGCCAGCATTACTTTGATTCCCAAGCCAGACAGACACCCAGCAAAAAAAGAGAACTACAGGCCAATATCCCTGATGAATATGGATGCAAAAATTCTCGGCAAGATACTAGCAAATCAAATTCAACAGCATATAAAAAGAATTACTCAACATGATCAAGTGGGATTCATTCCTGGGCTGCAGGGCTGGTTCAATATTTGCAAATCAATCAATGTGATACATAACATTAATAAAAGAAAAGGTAAGAACCATGTGATCCTGTCAATCTATGCAGAAAAAGCATTTGACAAAATTCAGCATCCTTTCTTAATAAAAACCCTCAAGAAAGTTGGGATAGAAGGAACATACTTAAACATCATAAAAGCCATTTATGAAAAGCCCACAGCTAATATCATCCTCAATGGGGAAAAACTGAGAGCTTTCCCCCTGAGATCAGGAATACGATAGGGGTGTCCACTCTCATTGCTGTTGTTTAACATAGTATTGGAAGTTCTAGCATCAGCAATCAGACAAGAAAAGGAAATCAAAGGCATCAAAATTGGCAAAGATGAAGTTAAGCTTTCACTTTTTGCAGATGACATGATATTATACATGGAAAACCCGATAGACTCCACCCAAAGTCTGCTAGAACTGATACATGAATTCAGCAAAGTCACAGGATACAAAATCAATGTACAGAAAGCAGTTGCATTCTTATACACTAATAATAAAGCAATAGAAAGACAAATAAAGAAACTGATTCCATTCACAATTGCACCAAGAATCATAAAATACCTAGGAATAAACCTAACCAAAGATGTAAAAATCTGTATGCTGAAAACACTAGAAAGCTTATGAAGGAAATTGAAGAAGATATGAAGAAATGGAAAAATATTCCATGCTCATGGATTGTAAGAATAAATATTGTTAAAATGTCAGTACTACCCAAAGCAATCTAACATTCAATGCAATCCCAATCAAAATTACACCAGCATTCTTCTCAAAGCTAGAACAAGCAATCCTAAAATTTGTATGGAACCACAAAAGATCCCGAATAGCCAAAGTAATATTGAAGAAGAGGAACTTTTGTATTACTACCATAATTCTGTAAGTTTACCCCATACAGAGTTGAATAATAGTTTAGTCAAAGTAACATTGCATATGTCCATAGGATCAGAAAACTGGGAAGGTCCACTGGACCACAACCAGCTTTCCATTAAAAAGAAGCCCAGTAATTTTTTTATTGTTTTACATTAAAATATTGTCTTACAATATTTTATAATGAAATATTGTTTTACAATTTTCCTGTCTCTACAAATCTCCTTTTAGTGAAGATTAAGTGAGACGATGTATGTAGAAGTATTAGAAATCTAAACTTCTAAACAGATCTAAAGACCCTATTTTTGTCTCTGAAACATTTGTCTCAAAAATAAGATTTGTAACTTATATCAAACAAACAAATTTTAACTATTTTAAAGTATTAATGTTTAAAATATGTGAAATTAAGAATACTAACAGTGAGTCATTCTTATATTTTAGTTAGTAAAATATTCAGACTGCTAATTTTTTTAGATCATTATAAATTCTAGATAATATATACTACTATGTGCTGCTATGATGAAGAAGATTGCAGTGGCCTTAAGTTTAAAAAATATAGTTAAATAAATGTGCAAATAATTTCATTTGGCCTTGAAGAGAAGTATTTTCAGTTTTCAAAGGAATAATTTAAATGTACATACAAATTTAATCTTATTATAGCAGATACTTTTGTTATTTTCTGTTATTGTTGTTATTTTGTTCATTTTGGATTCGCCTAATAGGTCACAATTCAGTGAGTTTTCTAGTGTTAGTGTCATGGTGCGTTAAGTGGAGATCCAGCCAAGTGAGTTCCCCTCTAGGACAGTTTTAGATCCAAACGAAGGAAGATCATCAACAATTTCATTAGACCAAGTGGTCTGTTAGGGTGCCCACTGAATATTATCACTTCTGTCTTACTCTTATCCAAATGTTCAATGATTTTTTTCTTTGCCTTTTTGTTTGAATAACATCACTCATGTATATGAGGGCTGGAAACCAGCAATACCTGTGTGTATTTTAAGACAGGATATTTCATATAATGTACATTTCCCCATTATTGTAACATCTAAAGTACATAGTAGAAGCACAGTTACTATCTCTATTTCTCTTCTGTTTTAGTATGCAGCACTGTTAATGTGGGCCTTTGGTGTTCAAGTTGTACTTTCAGGATTCATCTTCACAAAGAAAAAAGAGGTATGGAAAGATCATCCTTTTATTTGAAACCTAAAGAAAATTAGACATCTTAAATTATTAAGACCTATGAGCCTATATTAAGAGCGAAAGGTAAATGTCTTTGTGGGGAAAAAGATTCAATGGACATATTACAGAATTCTATATAAGGTCATATCAAAAAGGTGGACTATAAGGAAATTTGTCTTTAACTCAGCAGAATATTGACAGTGTTGTAAATAACAAAGAACATGGGGGAAAAGGGGGTGATAGTGGGTGTAGGGAATCCAAAATTTGTCTCCCAGCCAACCCTGGCTCCCATGATTAACCCAATTCTATTTTTCTATATAGACTTACTATATTCTATTTTTGTCAAGAAATACCTTTAGACTTGTATGAATTTGAAATTTAGGTATTTAAATTAAATGAAATGCATAATTCACATATTTGGTACAGGTATGGTCATGAGTGATATAATCAATCACAACGAGATTTATATTTATCAAATTAAATTAAAAAAAAAAGCCATATAGTAAACTGCCTGAAAAAAACCTTTGGGTAACAAAAATTACCTGCTAAGGTCAATGGTTACCCTCTATTTTTAAAGAAATTTAATTGTTTCAGGGTGCCTGGGTGGCTCAGTTGGCTAGGCATCCAACTTTGGCTCAGGTCATGATCTCATGGTTCATGAGTTCGAGCCCCACATGGGGCTCTGTACCGACAGTGCGGAGCCTGCTTGGGATTCTCTCTCTTTCCTTCTCTCTCTCTGCCCCCTCCCCCACTTTCTGTCTCTCTTAAAATAAATAAATAAACTTAAAAATTCAAAAAAAGAAAAAGAAATGTCATTGTTTCAGTGCAGTCATGCTCTGTCTCTGTATTATGGGAGATTTTCCTGTAGGAAAGAGCATGGACTTGAAGTCATACAGATCTGCAGATAACTAGAGGTCCACAAGCTACTTAGCAGTCCTAAGCCTATGTCTTAATCTGCACAGCATGGTTAATACCCACCTCCCTTAGAGAGTTACCACTGACAACTTCAAAAGTTTCTGTCACTGAGTAGCTACTTAAAGCTCCCTTTCTGGGCACCTGGGTGGCTCAATCGGTTAAGTGTCCGACTTTGGCTCAGGTCATGATCTCCTAACTCGTGGGTCCAACCCCACATCAGGCTCTGTGTTGACAGCTCTGAGCCTGGAGCCTGCTTTGGATTCTCTCTCTCTCTCTCTCTCTCTCTCTCTCTCTCTCTCTCCCTCCCCCCCCCCCATTCACACCCTGTCTCTCTCAAAAATGAATTTAAAAAGACTTTAATTTTTTTTTAATATTTTAAAAAAGAACTCCCTTTCTTACCTTAATTAATTTCAAAGGAACCCCTGATCAGTTCCTACACTTCCTAGCCTTCAAAAATCTCTCTATATGTAGAGTCCTAAGCAATGACCAAACCTCATTCCTGTAGAACACCATCACCCTCCAACTTCATTTGCTCTCCTGTGCTTGGCATCTATCCTGGATATCTAGCCACCCAAGACTTGTTGTTAATGGCCTGACATTTAGAGCTAAAATGTCTTCTCGTGTGTGTGTGTGTGTGTGTATGTGTGTGCACAGTATGTGGGTTCTGTAAAGCTGTAATGGTGGCAAAGCACTACATCCCAACCAATCGGCCTGTAACTTTTGGATCTGGTGATAGAACTTGAATATAACACCTCAGGATCCTTAACACCTAAATTTAGTTTATCAGTGTTGTCCATGCTCTCTTAAGTATTATTCACATATTCATCTCTACTTAATTTAAGAATAAAAATGATCACCTAAGAATAATTACCATGTGCCAGAGACTGTGATAAGCACTTTATAGGCATTAGATTTTTGATTCTCACAACAACCCCTAGAGAGGCATTGTTAGTCCTACTTTCTAGAACAGGAAACTGAGGCTTTGAGAGGAGAAATGTTTGCTAAAATGCATCATGGCCAAATGACAGATTCTGGACTCAAACACTTATTAACTGAATCTAGAGGTAACAGCTCTGTTTACATCAATTTTCCTTCTACATTCACACTAGATTAAGCTCCTAGGAGCTTCTAAGTCTTTTATGCCACTTACAGCACCCAACAGTGTTCGAGGTGCACTAGGGCTACAAAGGATCCTTGTCAAAATAAATATGTGTGAGGGGATTTTCTTTATATAGAAGTCATGGAGATTAGATATGATACTCTTGTGTACTAAGATGTGATTTATCTGCTCTCTGGATCTCCCAAATAATGCTTCAGAGGGTAAATAAGGACATAAGCCTGCCCCTTCCTACAACAATATAAAATGGAAAAATATTTTCTAGTCTAAATAAAAATTAGGGTGCCTGTGTGGCTCAGTTGGTTAAGCATCCAACTCTTGGTTTTGGCTCAGGTCTTGATCTCACTGTGGGTTCAAGGCCCGGGTAGGGCTCCATGCTGGCAGCATGGGGCCTGCTTGGGATTCTCTCTCCCTCTCTCTCTACCCCTTCCTGATTCATGTGCACGTATGCTCTCTCTTAAAATAAATAAACTTTTTTTTAAAAAAGCACATTTAAAAAATGAAAATAAATAAAAATTAACTTAGAGAATAAATTAAATAACTTACAGATCTAAATAACACTACATTATTCTAATCTTCTTAAATGCATTAAAGCATAGATATATAAGTGACTACATTAGAGTTAACTTGTACACATGGTTTAATGGTTGTAGTATTCCCACCAGTTAATTAGTTTTCATTATTCAAAGATAGCATAATACAATGAGAAATCACTAAACTAGAATTCAAATGAACCATATTTAAAAGCCTCATCTCCAGATCCTTATTCATGTAAACAGAGCAAATAACTAAATTCTCGATCTCCTTGTTCATAAAATGGAATAGTATCTGTTCTTTCTATGTTTTACCTTAGTTATGAAAGTCACCTGAACTTTTAAATATTTAAGTAGATTACTATTAAAATTTACCTCTGCAATATCTAGGTTTTGAAATAGCATGTTCACCCCATTCTTTCAAATCTGATTGTTTTTGTTATAGCATTGTGAAAACATAATTTAATTTTTTAAATTAAAAATCATAATTCTTGTATAAATATACAGCAAGCACAGATCAGTGATTTTATTTAACATCTTGATTAATGTGGGAATCAGTAAGAAATAAAAACCAGTTCAAAGGAGAGTCCAAAGAGAAGACACTTATAAAGGCTATCTCTTAACATATACAAAACACAGTTGGTAGAGGAGATATCATTTGCCCCCCACCAGGAAAAATTCATCTGCATTTCTCTGATAAAGCATCAGTTGTCAGTAGTTACCTACAACTTACAAAGTTGTTAAATAAGTTAAAAACTGAGAAAGATACAGGCCCTCATGAAATAAGAAGACCCTGAAGTTATGCTAAAGAAAGCCTAATTTCCATTAAAAAGATACTCAGTAATCTTTTTCGGCCCATTTCAGAGTTTTTCACAATTTTTCCTGAGAGTACAAGAAGAAAAGCAGAATCCTTAGACATTCAGGAGAATAGCACATAACTTTCTCTTCAGCCATAAAATAAGTCTCATATATTCCTCTTGTAGGTCACAATGCAAAAGACCAAATGCCTCAGCACTCACTGAGATTGCTAAAAGTAGTTAAAGAAACAGAAAACACAGGAATAATCAGAGAACAGCAAAATGACTAGAATACTCTTTTGTTAGGAACCATAAAGAAAGTTTCCTTCAGATTTGGACTTTTTTTCCTTTCCAAGTTTTCATTTAAAGTCTAGTTAGTTAAAATGCAGTGTAATATTAGTTTCAGGTGTACAAATTAGTGATTATATGTACAATAGAATATTTCTCAGACATCGAAAAGAATGAAATATTGCTATTTGCAATGACATGGATGGAACTAGAGAGTACTATGCTAAGCGAAATCAGAGAAAGACAAATCCCATAGGATTTCAGATTTTGACTTTGATGCAATTTTCAACAGATTCACCAAGTATGGCATGATAAAGTTGACTTAATCATTGCTGAGTATGGATCTAAAGATATGCCTGAAGATATACCCAAGTGGACTTTTCTGAATGCTTTACAGAAAACAGTAAGAGAAAATTAGCATAAAACTAAAAATTAGATGTCAAACATGATCACTATAGGGTAAGGGAGATGGGGAAGGGTGGGAGATGGAACAGAGGAATGAGAGGAATAGCATTGTTCCCAGTTACAAATCTTGAGTTTTATCCTCCTTTTGTAAATTAGATCTTCGATTCTTGGTTAACTGATGTGCATTTTAACCTGGTCTCACCTATAAAAGTGTTGGTGGGGTAATCTTCCCTGCTGCACCTGTGGGACAGAAGTCTGAGCACAGTTCTTGCCAGCAGCAGAGAAACATGGTAGTTACCATTTAAGCCTGAATGTCAGGTTTGCTACATATTAGCTTTTTGACCCTGGACAAGTATCCTTATTAATTTCAGATTCCATATTCTTAAAATGGACAGAATAACCCTTACCTCTGGTTGGCAGGAATCAATGAAATAATATATAGAATGTACAGAAAGCCTTGGATCTGGAAAATAGTGAGCAATTAATACTTGCTAGCTAATGTATTATGATTCTTATTTTGCACATCAAATATTTCTAGGCAGCGTACAGGAATGGGTATGGTTGCCCAGATGGTTTACAGGAATAGATCACCAGCTGGAACTTAGTAAATGCTTGATAAAGAAAATAATTTTTGTATTTACTTTTTGTAAGTGCTTTGTATCAACTTATTTACTCCTCTGAACCCAATGAAGTAAGACCTATTATCCTCGTTTTATAGATGAAGGACTATGAAATTGAGTAACTTACCCAGGGTCATAGAGCTAATTGGGTTGCAGAAACATGATTCAATTCCAGACAATGTAGCACTAGATTTTGTACTCTAACTACTATAGTAGGTGCCTCACATAGAAATAACTATCATTGGAGTGCCTGGGTGGCTCAGGTCATTATCTCACGGTTCGTGAGTTCGAGCCCCGCGTTGGGCTCTGTGCTGACAGCTTAGAGCCTGGAGCCTGCCTCAGATTCTGTGCACCACACCCCCCCCCCACCTCTCTCCACCCCTTCCCTGCTTGTACTGTGTCTCTCTCTGTCTTTCAAAAATGAATAAACATAAAAAAATTAAAAAAAGAAATAGCTATTATTTTTAGTATATGTAATAACAGAAAGGCATTTTAGGAGAATTGAAATATAACTATAAATGCTTTTTTAGTCGTACTGTTTTTCCCCTGACGCATATGATGTGTACATGTATTGCCTCTCTAGATTGCATTAGGACTGATGGCAGAGAACCAAACCTTCCTATGGTCATAAACTGATAAACAAGAAAAAAGTTCTATGTGTGACATTGCTATTATTGAGAATCAAGCTTACAGTTCCTAGTCCTGAGTATAATTGAGACAAGACATGTAGATTTGACTGAACTCATTTTCAGTACTCACACTCTAAAGCATTATTTCAGTCATTCAACATTTCCATGATTGTTGGTACATATTGTGACATAGGCAGTACTGATGTTATAACATTCAACAACAAGTTTAGAAAACAATGAAGTATTCACTTCAACTCTGTCTTACATTCTAGGTGACAAATATATATGTTGATTCTTTCACATCTTCCCTATTCAACTTGATGGGATTGGAAATGAGATCTTTCCAATGTTTTATCATTTCTATGGCTGTTTGCCTTTTCATCTTTTTTGACTCTCTGTGGAAAATTTTCACACAATACAAAATTGCAAGTTAACATATTAGTCCGAAGAGAGTAAAAATAACACTGAATCTCTTTATGTATAATTAAATAAAAATGGCAGCATATTCTGGAGAAAAAATATAGCTACTGCTATAGTGGAGAGAAAGATATGCCTATAGTGATTTCCTTTTCTGTATTCAGTCCCAAACATAGTTTGTAGCTTCAGTAAATCAGGTATACCTTCCATCCTGGGTTCCTTTATGATAAATTCAGATCTAACAATTTCATCCAAACATAGCCCACTTATATTGTAAAGATCTTTAGTTCTGGTTAACATCAACAAAAGCAGTAACAAAGTAATGGATTAAACAAACAAAACTATACTTACATTTGTAATTCACTGCATTTCAATGCAGAATGAATTAATAACTTTTTCAGAAAAAATATTTTAACGTACATGGGAATCACAATTAACTGCCTTTTGAATATTTTATAGTAAAATTTATAGATTTCTTTTCTAGTTGCAGTGTTGTGGCCAGTACAACTACACAGACTGGATAAAGAATAAAAATAAAGAAAATTCAGAACAGGTGCCATGTTCTTGCACAAATTCTACATTAAGAAAGTGGTTTTGTGATGAGCCACTGAATGCAACTTACCTAGAGGTAAAGATAAGGCTTTCCAAGTGTTTACAGTGTCTTTTTTTGTTTTGTTTTTGCAAGTCAATTTAGAATGCTGAACAAAAGTTGTATATACAAACACTATTATTTACAGTGATTAAGTTCTTAAGCTACTTTATGAAACTGAACTCATAATTAATGAATAATTATTATTTTAACTTTCTGAGAGTATGTTATTTAAGTGCTCCTAGAGCTTGAGATACCATCAACCTTTCTCCCCAACCCTCCTTACTGAATCACTGCAGAAAAGGGAGGCACTTTTGGCCAATCTCTGGCATATAGGATTGGTAAGGGAGCTACAATACCAGAAGTAAGAAGGTATCAGCATTGGCAAAAACTGAAGTGAGGGGACGCCAGCAGTGAACAAGTGTTCAGATAAATGTAGTAGAAGCAAGAACAGGGTTTCGTCTGTTACTTACAGGTATGGGATACTGATCAACAAGATTTCCATCCCAAGAACTTCTAATATTTTATATAGTTCACACACTGATGTTATTCTAATTGTAAGACACATTTTTTATTTACATAATTCATTCACAGATAAATAGAGCATTATGGTTTTTTTTTAAGCTTCTCCTATTTGGGAAATAATCATTTTCGGTCATAGTACATACCTTGCTGAATTACAGTAGTGTGCAGAAAATTAGAGCCCTTTCTAAATTTAATAAATTTCTGATTTCAATTACATCACAACATCTTAGCAACTTAAAAAGTAGTAACAGAGATGTTCTGCTATGAGAGGAAGTTCTCTGGACTAAAAAGGCTAGTCTCCACTTAGACAATGACTTTTTAGAGTTTGTGAATTACTGTATTATGTTTCTTCTTCTTTGTGATAGAATTCTATATAAGACCATTTTCCTCTCCCAAGTCAGTCTAAATAACTTTTCTTTCATTAGGGTTGTGAAAATAAAATCAACACATGGTATAACGCTAATGCTTTAACATTAACTGGAATTAACTTCGGACTTTTGGCTTCAGAGGTAAGCTTTTGCTAATATGTTTAAAGATAAAAAATAGTTGAGTATAAACCATACATAACAAACTGCAGAAAAACCAGCTGGAGTCCTAATCAGACAAATTATACAAAAGGAGTCCGGACCTTGAGAGTATTCACATCCGAGAGAGGTATGGGTCCCAACTAGAGGGGTGATATCCTTAAATCAGCCAAGTTGGATGACCTGTTAATAAATGGTCATCCTGGAAGGTAGTGACTTCATTGCTTTGTGGTATATATACAGAGAGAGAGAGAGAGAGAAAGAGAGAGAGAGAGAGAGATGAAGTATTTATATATGTATAAAATATGTAATAATATATAATAAACATATTCTATATATTTATTGTGTGTTGTATAATAAATATATATAAATATATAATAAATTTATATATTAAATATATATTTATAATAAATATATATAAGTATATATACTTCACATATGTTTTATATACATGTTTTATATATATGTTATATATATATATATATATATATATATATATATATAATACTTCATATCTCAACAGTGAGAGCCCACATTGGGCAGTCTTCAAGTTGGCAGACTGGAAATCTAGACCAATGTTTGACATTAGTAAATGTACTAGTTACTCATATACTCATTCATTCATTCAGTCAGTCAATAAATTTGGAGGAGGGAGAACATCTACTGTGTGTCAGGTACTGTATTAATGGTCAGAGATTCAATGGGAAGCAAAACAGACACATTCCATGACCTGCTGACCTGTACGGTGCCAACTACAGATTTGAGACTCAGAAGCAGAACTTCATTCTCCAGTCTCAGTGCAGACTGATGAAAGCAGGTGAAGGCTATGGATTTAACAAAACTGTGAGAATGAATGTATTATCACAGTGTAGACTAAAACACTGCAATGAATATATAATGCATGGTTTGTTCAGAATAGGATACTGCATTTAATGTTATGCTGATCCAAAAAGGCATTGACCCAAGGTTCCATAAATTTTCTTCAACTGGTAACAACTATAGTCTCAGAATGGTGATTAAAACATTTTTATATGCATTAATGATGTTCTTTCAAAATGTTTATTCCCCATTGTGTTCATGCTTGGGTATTTAAGACAAGACTGAATGGGAGATAGTACCTGTGGTCCATTTTATAATCTACTCTTTGCACACCATCTTTAATGATTCTACACCAAAATGAAGCAGTTTTGTAGGACTGATGACACAGATGATGAACAAAAACCAGATCACAGGGTTCATCATGACATCTAGCCCAATGATAGCTCATGTAATTAAAATTGAAGTCTATTCGTTAGTCCCTTCATAAATGAACTTGGTGACACCTGGGTTACTCTAGAAGACTTACTTTGCAGACTTCTTATTGGCAACCATGTGTACCTTACTTCAAAACTTGGCCACTCTTTGATCCTTTCCCTATAAAACATGCATGTAGGGGATTGTATTGTAAGTTTTAACTGCGAATTACTCTTATTTATTATTTTGATATCTTATCATTTCCTTTTCTTCTAGGTTTTGCAAATCACATTAACTGTTTCTTTCTTCAGACACATCAAGAATAAAGTATATGCAAAAATGTGATCTCTGGACTTTAATTTACCCAGAAGAAACCAGCTAATTCTCAAAATAACCACATTGTGTTCTTTTACTCCAAAAATAAAAAAAAAATTGAATTACATTAATTAAGTTTAGAACTTATTCAAGTCATTGGTTATATGTAACATAGAATTATGGAATATTATAAGAAATCACTCCATGAAATTCTCATTTTGTTTTTCAAAATATCAAATTCTGCAGTTCAGAACTTTACCTTGAGTTATTTTCTGAATTCAAGGATGTCATTATATACACTGAATTCAAAATGTGAAGTATCACTATATGTTTTGAGTTTCCTATATAGAAAAGATACATATATGATGCTTAGAAAATACTAATTAAGTAAACAATCATAATATCTACCTTGCATTTGCAATTTTAAGAAAACGATACTGATTTGTGGGAGATTTAAAAAAAAGATTGAAAATCTTCATGTCACTGACCTCTGTACTGAATTAACCATTTATTTCTGTCTTCTGATTAATGCTTGCAAGTGGATAATAAAATTTTAGAGATTTGGGTATACTTTAGTGGCAGTAATAAAATATTAAAATCACAATTTTTAACTGTAGCATAAATGTCCTAAATGATCACTGAATTCCCAATACTCAACTTGCTACTCATTTTCTTCTTCTTCCTTAAATTTTGTTCAGGCTTACATGCACAATTCTCTGAAGGATATAAAAATAGCCTACCTGTTCTATTTTCCTAAAAGTGATATTGTGAGAACAGGAAAAAATCCTTTGACAAATAAAAAGTGCTATACAAATGAAAGGCATTACCATATCATTGTTGTTCTTTATAGCAAAAAGACTACCTTGACCTTGAGGAAATCAAGAAAAGATAAATTAACTGAAGATCCTGCATCGCTCTCACTCCTATGGAAGGTTCACTGTCATTTACTAATTCAGTCATTTGTCTTTTCATCCATCTGTTCAGTACATTTCATATTTCAGAGACCTGTGAACTTTTTACAAGGCAGTGCAAAAGGAAACAGAATAACCATTTTCTCTAAAGCAACCTGTAAGTGCACATGCCTTCACTTCTTTGAGAGAGATTCTTTTGGGAATGTTTTATATTTTATTTTTTTAATGTTTTCATTTTTATTTATTTTAATTCCAGTATAGTTAACATACAGTGTTATATTAGTTTCAGGTGTACAATACAGTGATTCAACAATTCTGTACATTACTCATTGCTCACCAGGGTACGTGTAGTCACCATCTGTCACTGAGTCCTCTTTGCAACTCCAAGGCCTCACTCTGCACTTGACAATGTAGGTGGCCACCAAAGGCCATTGAACTTTATTAAGTCAGGTTAATCAGTATGCTATCAGATAAAACTCAGTTGCCCTCTTAGATTGTCTCACTTTGACTACACTCAATGGTTTTGATTTCATCTGGCCATCGTAAATATAATCTGTCCAAACTTGTTTGGGAAACAGTAGCTGCTAGTTTAATTAGTCACTGCTACCCACATTTCATTTCTCTAGGAACCTGAATAAGAGATGTTGGCAGTGCAAAAACTCCTGTAAAAGGTTTTCACTGAAACACATTTTTAAAAGAATATTGCACCAGAAATACTGTCAGGCAGCCCTAAGTGTTTGTTTAATATTTGCAACATCTGTGTAATATTTTTATACCTTTGTTTTATTTTTCTGATCTTAGAGGAGTAATTCTTCAGCATAAGAGTCCCTGGCAAAAGGAAAACACAAAAATCTAATCTTTTTGCTGCCATGATATAAAGCTGGAAAAAAAAATGTTCTTAATTAAAATAAAAATAAATTTTAAAAACTCATTTCACACCACCTGTTATTTATCATAGTTTATCCTCTGTTATTTATTTTTCTTCTGTGTCCCTTTGTATTTTTGAAGTCACCCATTAGATGAAAGAAGATAATGGCATATATCCAGTAAATTTATAAATATTTATTGAGCAATGTAGGATTTTAACCCTATACAAACAATAAAACCTGGGAAAGCAGAAGCTACTCCTTGATAAATTAAATTATAGGGATTAAGCCTTTGCTAGTATTCAGAATATTTGGGACAAAGTAAAAGGAAGTAATTTTGTACGAGAGCTTTGTAATGTGAAATGAATGTGTAATCATTTTAAAAATATTAAAGCTTATTACTCATTGCACTCAAGTACAGAAGAAATTCTCCTGAATGTCTGAAAAAAAAGATTTATGGAATGAAAGATACAGAATTTCTGATTTCCTTAATTAATATTTCATTACAGTTGCAGATTTTATATCAGAGAGATACTGGACAACAGAATGCCTGTAAAGATCTCTACAGTATTTTAAGAAAATGAAAATTTGTTTAATATGTGTGTAAATAGGATTTAAATTATCATACGTAGTGGAATTAGAAAGAAGATATTACATGAAAAACTCTGTCATTTTATGATTAATTTTCTAAGGTCTAGACACATTAAAATGTGAGAAAATCAGATTTTTGTAACTGATATTTTAATGTAAGTTGTTTATTATTATTTTTGTTTGTTTCAAGTTTTTATTTAAATTCTAGTTAGTTAACATACAGTGTAATATTGGTTTCGGGAGTAGAATTTAACGATTCATCACTTCAATAGAACACCCAGTGCTCATCACACAAGTGCCCTCCTTAATCCCCATCCCCCATTAAGCCCATCCCCTGTCCAGCTCCCCTCCAGCAATCCTTAGTTTGTTCTCTATAATTAAGAGTCTCTAATGGTTTGCCTCCTTCTTTGTCCCCACCCCCCCCTCCCCCTATGCTCATCTGTTTTGTTTCTTAAATTCCACATATAAAGGGTGACTGGGTGGCTCACTCAGCTAAGCCTCAGACTCTTGATTTCAGCTTAGGTCGTGATGTCATGGTTCGTGTATTCAAGTCCACATTGGGCCATGTGCTGACAGCAAAGAACCTGCTTGGGATTTTCTCTCCCTCTCTCTCTGCCACTCCCCAGCTTTCTTGTGTGCATGATCTCTCTGTCAAAATAAAAAAAATAGAATAAAAAACTTTTAAAACATTCCACATATCAGTGATATCATACAGTATTTGTCTTGCTCATACTTGTTTCACTTAGCATAATATACTCTAGTTCCATCCGCACCATTGCCAATGGCAAGATTTCATTCTTTAATGGCTGAGTAATATTCCATTATATATATATATATATATATATATCACATCTTCTTTATTCATACTACTTAATCACTTATTTTATTTCATTCAGGAGAAAATGCTATTTTTTTCACTTTGTAATGTATTGCTATTACTATTAAGATTCAAAAAATGGGAAATATTAGGAAATATTTAAACAACAAAATCAGATTTAACAATAAAATCAGCAGTCCTCATACTATATTAAGTATAACACTACTAGTGTTTCTAAATACCAGTAAATCAAAATGTAGCATGACAGGGACTGCAAATTTAAACCAATTGAGATTGTAAGAATTTCTTCTGTATTAAAAAATACAACATATTTTAAAAGATCTAGCATAATTCTACAACAAAGTTTGTCAAACATTACCAACAACCTCAAAGTGTAGTATAAGCAAAACAATCACAACATTGGGAAGGTTATTTTTTAAGTTTGTATGATATGAGGATACTGAGTTTAGTGTTTATCTGTATGTCTATTGGTGTTTGGCTTTTTCAGGTATAAAATTTATCTTTTGAATCCAATCTGCTTGAATTATTATTAGATGCGTGAAACTGCATTTAATTACAAATTCTTACTAAACACAAGAAACAGATAACCCTGAATCCCATCATGCCAATTTATTATACATTTATATTTATATTATAAATTTACATATCACATATTCATTCATGTTCATTAAAAAATTACCAATATCATCTTTCCATCTTTCAGTTTTAATCTATTTCAAAGCCAGCCAATTTTTTTTCTATATCTCTGATATTTCTCTTCATTCTACCAGATGTAGATTTGCCATCAGAAAATTCAGTCTTTCAGAAACACCACCTATCTTCATTTTCTCTAAATTGAATCCGTGAGCCTCAATATCACAGCCATTGCTGGATTGCCGCTCCCATTCCCTAGGCCTCTACAGGGAGACCCATGTGTTGCCCAAAGAATGAAAAAGAACATCCAAGTCTAATTAAGCCCCCTACCACCACAACTTCATAAACTCTTGAGGTGGGGATAAGCTAAGGTTTACCCAATCCACTTGAGCCACCCTCTTCTACAAGACTTGCAAGAATGTCTTGCATTATACTTTTAAGTGCAAGGGTGTTTTGCAGATATTTTTCTCAGTCTGAGGCCTCAGTCTACTCGGAGGCCAGCTTTGAGCATTGTGAGTTAGTGTCTCCATCATTTCACAAGCATACATCAAAGAAACGAATTTATTAAAAAAAAATATGGTTGCCTCTTTCACTTGACATCTCAGCCTCAGAATAAAAAGCAATATCCTTTACTTATAAAGAACGTTTTTGTGGAGACCCTTTGTGCAAAAAAAAAAAAAAAAAAAAAAAGAGTTAACATAACAGGCCTGAGACTGCCTATCCTCAGAAATTCCTGCTTTGCAAGGTTACCCTTGGCTTGCACCTGGTGACTCAGCTGATAAATGGTTTCCTACACTGATACAAAGCTGTATTTAAATGATAAGAGTGGCTCATTGTTTGTGTAAACAACGTGGTTTATGCTGTAGACCTGCTTTCCCTTTGGAATTCTAGAATTTGGATACATGATAGGCAGAATATGTCTATGTGACCAGTCCCCAGTTTAAACCTTGAATGCTGAGCATCTGATGAGCTTCTCTAGTAAAAAATACTTCACATGTGTCATCACAACTCAATGCTGGAGGAATTAGTTGTGTCCTTTGTGACTCCACAGGTAGAGGACTCTGGAAATGTGTGCCTGGTTTCCTCCATATTTATGTCCCATGCACATTTTCCCTTTGATAATTTTGCTTTGTATTTTTTCACTGTAACAAAGCTTAGATATAGGTAAAATTATATACTGAGTCCTGTGAATCCATTTATTGAGTCACCGAAGCTAGATCCGTCTTGGTGAACATCAACACACTCCCTGAAAAGGAGAATTCTATTTTAGCAAAGGACTTGAGGCCAGAGATTCAGCAATGATGCTGTCAATACACAGAAATGTATTACCTTCATCCAAACTATTTGCTTTGTATGTTTATTCTGACAGCTAACATCATTACTAGTATACAACTATTTTTTAATTGCCAGCTTTATTTTATACCATTATAAAATAAGTCACTAAATCAGTCTAAGTATACTGCAGTTTTCAAATAAGTTCTTTCACTCCTGTTTTTATCTTTATTCATTCTCTTCCCATTACCTTGAGTGCCTCCTCCAACTCTCCCTTTGGCAAAAACCTAATGTCTTTAAGGACCACTGAGAGAGGTAGAGTGGTTAAAATATATGGTTTTGGAATTAGCTCTGGGCTCAAATCATGCCAGTTACTAGCTATAACCTTGAGCAAATTATTTTTCCTTTCTGTAGCTCAGTTTCCTTATTTGGATGAATATAATAAGAAAATAAACCTACAAAAAAGTGGTAATACTATGTTAAGATTAAATAATTCAACATTTGTAGAGTGTGTAAAACTGTACATAACACACTGCAAATGAACATTAATTATGTATTTATAAGATAAATAAATGATACTGTCTTCATAATTACTGTAAAGAACATATTCTAATAGCTTCCTAATTGCTCTAAAGAATGTACATGATGTGCTACCAGCTAAGAACCATGGAGCTAGGGTGTTAGGGTGGACTTGTTGAAAAAAAGAGTATGTTTCATTGATAAGTCACTGAACTGGCTTCCTTGCCTCCTGGAGCAGCAGGTAGAATGAAGTAAGTGGTTCCGGGCCTGATTTCAGAAATGCCTCAGGGGGGCACTGTTTTAAAAGCTCTAGAATAATTTTACATGAAAATCAAACACTACCAATAATTTCAAAATTAGTTGTGAACAAAACAGTCATAGAATTAAGAAGTCTGCTTTTCAAGTCTGAAAAATATTGAAAATAAACTGAGTTTTAGTCTTTACTTCGGGGTCCATCAGTCTTGCCTTCTAGTTATAAATCTTTTCTCCTAAAGGCAACAAGCTAGGGTGCTTGGGCCTCTTGGCACTCCGAACTCAGAAGACTTAAGGTGAGGCTAGAAAAATATCTTGGCATTGCCCCACACTTGAAGCCACCCTGCCTATAAGTGTCACATAAAATCAATTCTACCTTTGCAGTTTTCTAGACTGTTGATACCCCCCATGTCCCCACTATTCACAGCCACCTCCTGTCCTCATTTCATCATATTCTTTTTTATTTCATCATATTCATAATTCATTAGTAACTTTTTTTTTACAGTCACTCTTGTCTCTATCTTAATCTCAGAACCCAAGTCTATGCTGGCTTCAGTGTAATTGAAGTTGGCCGGAGAAAATATTATAATGGCACAGAACACTATAAAATCATGATCACTGCCATCAAATCAGCACTCAGTACTTTCTGGCAATGCCTAGTGGTTTTCTGGTAATGTCCCTCTCTCATGGGGAGTAAGATTGAGTGCAGGGTATTATGGAATGGAAAAGGGAGGAAGTACTCTTTCAGTAACTATACAAATGATCATAAATAATCAATGTGCAAATACGTGTTCCCTGTTTATGACTTTAGCACAAGCCTGTCTTAATTCCTAGACCACTATGTTATGGCAGAACAAAACACAGGGTTAGGAATTAAGTAACTTGAAATTTAGCTCTGATCTACTCCATATAGTCTCTAGAATCACATAATCACTTGAGCATCAGAAGCTCCTTTCCCACCCAACCTACCTCATCTAACTTTGACAGTAAGCAAAATACCTTGAAAGTATTCTGTCCCCATTACAGAATGAGTTGCAGAAGGAATTCATGTCTGGCTGCCTTCATGTGAAACTGTAATTCCTTTGTTTGTCTCTCTTCCTCCAACTATTAACTTTGAACAACATTAGCTCCAACTTAGAGGCGGCTGAAATATAGCCCTCTTCAGAAATCTTTCATCAAATTATCTCTCAAAATTTGCAGACATTCCCTCAAGGTCTTCTGGAACCCTGACTATGCCTTACTGAATAAAAGATTAAGGAACACTTATTGTTTTCTTTAAATACTAACGCATTAAACTATTTGAGGTACAATATTTTCTTAGCCCTGAAATTTCACTATGGTGTTATGTTATTATTCCATGTCAAACTAATTGGTCTAAAACTAACCAAATATACTGTAATTCAATTGTGGTACTAGCCACATAAACTTAACAAAGACCCCACAAGTTAAAGGGCACAGTCTCTCAAAAGACTGAACTTACCTCAGATGCCAGCACACTTAAGGGATCACCAGGGGCCACCCACCCTTCTGACTGAATGGCTGTAAATTTGGAGGTTCCCATGACTCCTTCAGGTTCGGTAGTTTGCTAGAATGACTCACAGAACTCACAAAAGTACTGTACTTTGGATTAAGTTTTATTATGAAAGATACAAATTAGGAAGACCAGTCAATGGAAAAGGCCCAGAGGGTAAGATCTGGGAAGGAACAGAGAGCATCTGTGTCCTCTCCCTGTGAATCAGGGTATAATCACCCAACCAGCACATCACCGTATTCACCAAATAGAAAGTTCCACAGGATTTTGGCACCCAGAATTATTCTTTTTAATGTTTATTTACTTTTGAGAGAGTATGAGTGAGGGAGGAACAGAGAAAGAGGGGGACAGAAGATCCAAAGCCGTGTTGACAGCAGCGAGCCAGATGTGGGGCTGGAACTCACAAACGGTGAGGTCACGACCTGAACCAAAGTCTGACACCCAACAGACTGAGCCACCCAAGCACCCCGGTGCCCAGAATTTGTATTGCAGTTTCATTACAGAGGCACAATTGATTTCATAATTGGCCGCCTGGCTGAACTCGGTCTGCACCCTCCCTCTCATTCCTAGAGGTCAAGGACTTGGGCTATTATGTGGCTCAAGCTTCAAGCCTTTAATCACATGGTTGGTTTTTCTTTAGTGGTTTGCCCTATCTTAAATCATCTTGTTAGCAAAAACTAACTAGAGGCCCACTAGGAGTCACCTCATTGGTATAACTATCAGGGCTCACTATGCATCACAAAGAAGTCCTACCACAGAGGAAATCCCTCGGATTTAGTTCCCTTCTTAGTAATCAGAGACAAAAGCCAGTCAAATTCTTTATAACAACGGTTACGCTGTTATTACTAGTGATAGACATATCAATAAACAGATGGAATTGTGGATTATGAATTTAATATAGACAGTACATAATATTGGCTACAGTTGACTGGCCGGCAATTGTGCGTCAAAGTGCCTTGCTTCACAGCTCCATCCCTCATCAGCTCTGTCACCTCTTTGCAGACTGAAAGACAGTCAACCTCAAAGCAAGTTAGTAAATGCTTTATTAATTGTCATATTGAAGACTATAGCCCAGAAGTCAGTCTATCAGACTGCTCCGAAGAACTGCTCCAAAGCTTGTTAGCAACAGGGGATTAAATATACAAAATTGGAAGAGAGGTAAACATTCTTGCAGCAGTTCTCTAAATACTTGTAAGTTGTAAGGTATAATTTGGATGTAAAAATTAAGGTTTCCTGATTTCCACATAGGAGAACGACCTTTAGGCTCTCTGTATACATTATGTATCTATCATTTCTGCTTGTCCAAAATTATTTCCTGCGTGCCTCTGCTTAACTGGTTTTCCAGTTCTTCCTGTTTTTGATACTTCCTTGAAGTCACCTGAGACAGTCACAGAAGACTGACATCAGCCACCCACTGTAGTTTTAGTGCACATCCTGAGGCAAGTGCTTAAATTCAGTGCCTGAATTTAATTCTTAAATTATTAAACTTATTCTTATTTGTAAATGATAAAAATAAAATCTCTACCTCATTGCTAATGATGTGTTACCTATTCTAGTCCCATGCTCATTTTTGTGCTCTGAATGTCACAGGCTTTGTCTTTTTCATTTTTATATCCTTTCTAGTGCCTTGCACAAGGGAGGTCATAATGCATGTTCCAGAGATTTTCATGGATTCTGAACCCAAGGATATAACAAGTGTTTTGTGTTTCATTTACTTCAGTTATCTCCATTTGGCTTGAAGGAAAGGAAATACTTTGGAATTACAGGAAATTTTATCAGAATTCTGTCCCAAAAGCAAAAAATGGAAAATCCAGTTCAAAAGGGCTTAGGGAAAATCAAGAAGGTAATTGCCCCTGCAACTGAAAAGTCTCTGCATAGTTCTGTCTTCTAGTGTGCTTTGGTTCAACGTTGAAATATCACTTAATCCATGTCTTGGTTCAATCTCCTCTGAGGTATCTTTATCCCCAGCTTCCACTGATGGCTTCTGTTAGCTTCAACCTTTTCCTGGTAGTCCCAAGATGGCTGCAGAAAGACCTCATGTCTTCATATTGCACTCTAGGAGGTTAAAAGAGCTTTTCTTTTTTAGAAACTTCAAAGTATGTGTAAGTACTGGCTCAGATTGGATCATCTGCCCATCCTGGAATTAATCACTTCGTTCACTGGAGAATGGAATATATTACTAACTTAAGCCAATCAGACTCTACCCTTCAAACTGGGCATCCAGTTAACCTTATCCAAACAAAATTCACTAAAACTGCAAAGTGTGAATTCCCCCACGACAAAAGTCATGGTTGTCTTGTGTTGTGGAAACCAATGGATGCTGTGAAGGTAGCCTACAAATTTCCATTCAGCCACTGTCTTGCAAATGCTATATTCATTCTTTTATTAGAGGGATGTTGATACTTCCCAATGTTCTTTTGCCTTACCTTCCCTCCTTCTTCCCTCCTTCTTCTCTCCTTCCCTCCCTCCCATCCTTCCTTCCTTCTTTCCTTCCTTCTTTATTTTGTACTTCCTACTGGCATTTGATATGCCATTTTTTAAACTTCTTTCCTTCTTATTTTTATATCTTTCTTTCATTTTTCCTGCCTCTGGATTATTGACTAACTTCACTTTATTTCTTCCTGCAACTTTCACCCTTATTCCCTCCTTCCCTTTAGTTATATCTTGCTTCAATTGCATTTCCGAAATTTTGGGCTTTAATCAGGGTACAGAATGAATAACCAACATATAATTCTTGACCATAGAGCTGATCCTTCTGAATTGCCTTCTGTGAGAGTTCTTCAATTGGATATATCTCTATTTCAAGGAACACAGATGAAACCAGTAGCAAAAGGTTTATCATGGCCACCATTTTTTTTTTTAATTGAACTACCAATATGCAGGGAAGAGAATATTTTTGAACTTGAATGGCCCACGTCTCACAGCACAACTTGGTATACCTTCCCAAAGATGAATCAGTCTGTCTTTAGTAAGTTGAAACCAGGATTCACAGATCTCCTTTAGTATATGACATTTACAAAAGCATTTACAAAATGCAGTTGTTTTCAGTGTAAACACTTTCTGTCCTATATCTTTTCTTCTCTGTAACTTCTTCAGCTGGGGAAGAAACGCTACCATGGCAACATGCCAGTTCTTTATGGTTTAAATTGTCTACTCAAAAGCAATTAAAAATTTCAAACCAACTTACAGTAAAGTTCAGTGGCAGTACAAGTAAATTTAGCATCTTGTTGTCTCATGGAATTATTTGTGAAAACTCATGAATTTCTTTTAAAATTAATGTAGCCTCATATAGGTAGTTAACCACACTTTAAATATCACTAAAATTCTATCTTTTCTTTGCTGAACATCTTTTGCAAGGAAAGAAATGCTCTCTGAAACAGTTCTTTGAATCTCACCCAAATGAAGTGGCATTTGATATGCCATTCTTCAAACTTAAATTTTCTAGCTTAAAAAGTATCCATTTTTTTGACCTCTTGACTTTCATTTTATATTTATCATTGACCTTTGGAATTTTCTTTTTTTCTTGTTCATTTTTTTTTTTTACAAAGAAATGCAGTTTTATAATTTCATGTGAATTAAAGTATACTCTGATATTTGTTTAGATGTGCTTGGCTGGCCTGCTCATAAGCTAAGTGATTTATCCATTCTATATCCCATACATTTCTATTTATATCCTCCATGTATTTCAGGGCTTTTAAAACTAATTTAAAAAATTTTTCATTATTGTTTCTTGCTACCTCTGAAATAATTACTCAATCTGGCATTCCAGCTCACTAATTCCTTCTTGAGCTATTCCTTCTTGATTCTATTTTTTTCACACTGATTGGGTTTCTCATTTTGATTACTAGTTCTGCTCTTTTCTATGTGCACATTTCCTTTAAATAATCAGTATTTTCCCTTTTACATTGAAATTGGAAGCAATGACGTAGACAAGAGATTGTCCAAAGTGATAAATCAGGAAGTATAAAAGATTTGCTGTATGGAATATCAGGAACTAGGAATGGACAACAGTTGTTCTTTGCATTCTACTTTTGGTGTAATGTACTTTAATCTCATTAAACTCACCAGGGTGGACACAGACCAGGGCCTGGCTTTTGGCCCTTTCCCATATTTGTTACCAAACAGAGTAACTGATGCCTTCTTGAATAATATGACCTCACAGACAAAAATAACCAGAAACCAAAAAAGAACAGTTACTACAATATGAAGGAAAACAAACAAGCAAAAATAAGACAAAAGCTGAATAATATTTGTCATCTGAGAAAGTATTATCAGAACAGACAAATTGAGAATTTAAAATAAGCTCGGTAGTAAACTTAAGGAGACAAAAAAAAAAAAAAGATAAGGACACCTTGAGACTAGAACAAAATATCCCCCTAAAATTCCAAGTTAAGATACATTACATTAAGTACAAAAAATACAGTATTTGAAATAAACAGAATCAATGGAGGAAAAAACAAGATACATGCTGCTGAAGAATGAAGCAGAGGATTGGAAAATTCAGATTGAGGAACTGGAGAAGGAGCAGGGAAAAATATCATATGAGAAAAAACCTGAGAAATACAGAAGGTAAAACTAGAAGTGCCAACATCAGAAAATAACCCCAGAGAAACAAAAAGAGAAGAAACTCAACAGAGTAAAATATCTAAAATGTAAAGTGTTTATTGGGGGCCAAACAGAAATGCAACAATTGAAAGGGTTGAGATAAACTTTCATAATTTGCAGAAGATAGATCACCTGCTTAAAAATAATAATAAAACAGGGATGTCTGGGTGGCTCAGTCGGTTAAGCATCAGACTTCAGCTCAGGTCATGATCTTGTGGTCTGTGAGTTCGAGCCCTGCATCAGGCTCTGTGCTAACAGCTCAGAGCCTGGAGCCTGCTTTGGATTCTGGGTCTCCCTCTTTCTCTGCCCCTCCCCTGCCCACACTCTGTCTCTCTTTGTCTCTCAAAAATGAATAAACGTTAAAAAAATTTTTTTTAAATAATAGAACTAATGACAATACTTTTAGAATAAGATAGTTGAGGTAATTTTCTAGATGCAAAATGGGCACTGTCAGCTTCACCAATAATAATGAATTAGAAAATCTAACAAAAATGAGATACCCTTTATAACAAAAATAACTACAAATTATGATTCAAATAAAATAATTCAAAATGCATAAAAGCTCTACAAAGAAAATGTAAAATTGTTTTTAAAAAGGGGGCATAAAGGATAATATGAAAATTAGAATTACATCGTCTTGACCAGAATAATATGAGATATATATATATGTGTATATATATATATATATATATATATATTTTTTTTTTTTTTTCCCCACATGCCTGCACAAGGGGACATTAGCAAGATGTTCATCTCAGCATGGATTGGGTCTCTGGAGAGTTGGGAGACAAGCTTAGTGTCCATCACTTGAGAGCTGATAAGCAAATGTGGTGGATGCACACCTTAGAGTACTATGTAACAGTTTGAAATAATGCATTAAATAAATGATTCGCAGTCCTATCAGACCCAATATCGCTTTTTGTAACAAAATGTTCATGATACCTAAGAAAGAAAGAAAGAAAATCCATCTACAGTATTTGAAAATTATGTTATTCCCTAATTACAAAATAAAGAAGAAATGACAGGAAAGTAATTACGAAAAAATAATACGTATTTCAATATGAAAATGTTTATGCATGACCACAAGAGAAGACATAACAAAGCAGTCAGATGGTTGCAATTACTGTGAATGTGATAGATACACCTACTGATAGGCTTGTTGCATTGGTAACTCAAATACCATGGACAGCACTGACATGAGAGAGAATTTTACAAAATGGTGACCAAATCTTGGTAAATTCTAATCAACACAATTACAGATATCCTTTGATTTGTGTGGCAGTAGCATTCCTAAAAAATAATAATAATAATAAACAGTTTATAGTAAAACTACATAGGGGCGCCTGAGTGGCTCAGTTGGTTGAGCGTCCGACTTCCGCTCGGCCAGTGAGTTCGAGCCTCGCGTCGGGCTCTGTGCTGACAGCTCAGAGCCTGGAGCCTGTTTCAGATTCTGTGCTCCCTTTCTCTCTGACCCTCCTGTTCATACTCTGTCTCTCTCTCTGTCTCAAAAATAAATAAACGTTAAAAAAAAATAAAAAAAAAAACTACATAGAATATCTCAAGCTTATATAAAAACTCAGTTATTTTCTGGCTCAGATAATTATAAACATGGGACATTCAAAAGTAGTATAGGACCCTTTTTGTGTGGGTTGTCCTCACATTATATGGCATCTGTCATCCTTGAATCCTACCTACTAAAAACCACTATGGTTCTCTCAATTATGGCAGTGTTGCCACAGTTTTCCAAGTAGTTCCTAGGAGGCAGAACAATGCCATTGAGAATCAGGGGTGGAACTTAAAAATACAATGTTGAACTTAAAAAATTAAGAAGTAGAATGAGGTATATAACACAATACCACTTACGTAAACTGCATTTAGATGCTCACAAATAACAAGCTTTTTTTTTCAAGAATGAACAACTGCAAACAACATGGATAGAAATAGGATTTGGGGAACAGGGAGGGGGGTGCCTGGGTGGCTCAGTTGGTTAAGGGTGCAACTCTTGGTGTCGGCTCAGGTCATGATTTCATGGTTTGTGAGTTCAAGCCCCACATCAGGCTCCATACTGACAGCACGGAGTCGGCTCTTGATTCTCTCTCTCCATCTCTACCCCTCCCCAGCTCGTGCTCTCTCTCTCTCAAAAATAAATAAATAAACTTAAAAAAAGAAAAAGAAATAGGATTGGGGAAAGAGAATGGAATGAATGAGTGAATGAATGAATGAATAGATAACAAAAATTCACCAAATAACAAGCACATAGAGTCTTTTATTTAAAAAAATTTTTTTTAACGTTTATTTATTTTTCAGACAGAGAGAGACAGAGCATGAACAGGGGAAGGGCAGAGAGAGAGGGAGACACAGAATCTGAAAAAGGCTCCAGGCTCTGAGCTGTCAGCACAGAGCCCGACGCGGGGCTCGAACTCACGGACCGCGAGATCATGACCTGAGCCAAAGTCGGCCGCTTAACCGACTGAGCCACCCAGGCGCCCCTTAGAGTCCTTTATAAAAAATTAGTTCATAGTTAAGAGCAATTTGCTAACAGTAGAGGGATTAAAACTAACAATATTTCCATTTATTCAACCTGAAAGAAAAGGAAAACTAAAATGTTAAAGAAATTTAATATATATTAGCCATTGTTACAGACTGAATTATGTCCCCTCACAAAATTCATATATTTAAGCATTAATCCCTAGTGACTACATTTGGAGAGAAGGCCTTTAAAGAAGTAATTAAGATTAAATGAGATCATAAGATTGGAGCCCTAATCCAATTTCTTAGTCCATGTGAGCTGCTACAACAAAATACCATAAACTGGATGGCTTATAAACAATAGAAATTTATTTCTCACAGTTCTGGAAGTTGGAAAGTCCAAGATCAAGAAATTAAAATAAAAGTCAACTATAAAATTATTCGTAACATCCAAGTCCTAAAGAAACATGGCAGCCTTTTAAACAACTTGGAAAAGGTTAAACTTACTCTGTTTTACTCTACCAAACATTCGAACTTCAGGGTCTGGATTAGTGCTAGAAACTGTTGATCAGAAGTCTCATGGTTTTTAAAAGCACCACAGTTTGTTTGTTTGTTTGTTTAGAGAGAAAAGGGGGGCTTGCATTTTTTCTCAACCAGAAGAAAAACACCCACAAATTATCTACTATATTTTTCTCTGTCCATGTCTTTTTGTTTGTTTGTTTTTTGTTTTTTGCTATGTTTCTCTTGGCACGTTGCTCTCAGTAGAGGAAAAAGAGCAAAATGTCATACACAACACATTCTTTACGGATTCCTATCAATACTGAAAAGGCCTTGAGAATTATTTCCTATCTCTTCTTCTGTAAGCCCACAATAACTTCTTGCCATCCCTACCTGTGGAACTTCCCAGGCTGAAACCCCAAATTAAGCTTTTATTACCCCAGAGAGCAAAAATGCAGTATGGCGTTAAAAGATATATGACAGAATAAACTCCAAAATATTTTTTCTGAGCCTTAAGTCATCAGTCTGTGAACAAACCCAGTTTTCAGAACGAGTAAACAAAGTGGGCAAAATAGCTACAGGTTTTCAGCAATTTTAGAACCTGTGGATTTCAAGTGGATTAAACTTTGCCAAATTCAGATAGAGACCAACGTTAGTGCCTGCAATTTTTTTTCCTCACTTCTACATAAGTCTTAGCTGGTTTGTTTGGAAAAAATGAGAAGAAAAAATTGCACACATAAGCACTGTCTGTTTCACACCCAAAACAGCAATAAGTAATCTCAATGGATGTAATTGAACACTGAGCTAAAATCCCAGTTTCATGCAATTCTACGTGTTACATACATTTATTAGAATTATTATCTTAAATTATTTTCAATGTTTATTTGTTTCTGAGAGAGAGAAAGAGACAGAGTGTGAGCAGGGGAGGGGCAAAGAAGGAGGGAGACACAGAATCCAAAGCAGGCTCCAGGCTCTGAGCTGTCAGCACAGAGCCTGACACGGGGCTAGAGCTCATGAACTGTGAGATCATGACCTGAGCCAAAGTCGTACGTTCAACTGACTGAGCCACCCAGGTGCCCCTAGAATTATTATTATTATTTATTTTTATTTTTTAAACATTTATTCATTTTTGAAAGACAGAGACAGAATGCGAATGGGAGAGGAGCAGAGAGAGAGGGAGACACAGAATCCAAAGCAGGCTCCAGGCTCTGAGCTGTCAGCATGGAGCCAGAAGTAGGGCTTGAACCCACGGACGACGAGATCATGACCTGAGCCGCCCAACCGACTGAGCCACCCAGGCACCCCTAGAATTATTATTTTAAAAGCTTAAATTATGACAAAGGTATGATAGTGCTAAAGTTTAGTATAGAAACAATTTTTTGAAAGGGCGAAACAAAGAGAGAGGGAGACAGAGGATCCAAAGTGGGCTTTGCACTGACAACAGAAAGCCTGATGCATGTCTTGAATTCATGAAACATGAGATCATGACCTGAGTCTAAGTAGAACATTTAACTGACTGAGACACCCAGGTACTCCGTAGAAATATTATTTTGTATGTGACCTTTCAGCTTTCTACATGTTTTAAAACCCGTTCCTAAGATTTTAGGGGAGTATTTCATGTGTTCAAAGGTATTTTTAACACTGCTTCTTAAATTGCAAAGTTTGGTAACCACAGTGTAGCATGAGTGAGCTAATATTTATTCCTAAGGAAAAAACAAATATGTAGAATGAATAATGACAGTATATATGTAAAAAATTTTGTATATTTTTACCACTCTATTTCTTGAATATTCTTCAACTATAATTCTATAAATTATCTTGTTTAACTTTCATCACAGATTTTTCTAGTAGGTTCCCTATCCACAGATGTGGAAACTGAGGCAGGGAGGGAGCCATGAAGTTAACTTGCACAATGACTTGTAATTAGGAAGAGAAAAGATCTGGGATTTGAACAAGCAATCTGGCTATAGAGTAAGCTTGCTTCTTCTATGTGCTGAATATTGCATGGAGCCAGCCAGACACGGGTCATGGAACTCGTATGTAACCAACTAAAATTTGAGAAACACTGTAGCAAACTGTCAAGTATACAAAAGCTTATCTTCTCTTGAACAGGGAAAATGAAAGCTTATGGAAGGTTATATCCTCATTCCTTTGTTTCTAGCGCCATAGAAATACCATACTAGTGAATGCTAATGCTGTTAACCTGGGACAGGCAGAGATGACATCCTTTTGTGATAGACAGAATATTCAAATTTATGCAACTTTGTAAGTTGGAGCAGTTTGTTTAAAAAAGGAGCTTCTGATTATGACATTTTTAACGAACAAATTAGAGGCTGCTGCCTGGGGCAACATGTCAAGCAAACAAAGACAATTAGATTTAGCACTTGGTCTTGAGTCAGGATCCTATTTAATCAGAATTCGCTATAATCACAAGCATGAGATAGAATAAGCAATCCTTTATAAGTTGGTATGCCATTAGTATATTCTTTAAACTACTTCTTGATAGTATATTAGATAAAATTTGAGTTAGATAGCTCTTTGATTTAAGAAGATAGGTATTTAAATTGGTATTCAAATAAGAATTCAATTATTTTAATTTTTGGTTAAGGATAAAACCTTAAAGATTGTGCTAATTCTTTTTTTGTAATGTTTATTTATTTATCTTGAGAGAGAGAGAGAAGGAGGGAGGGATGAGGAGGAACAGATAGAGAGGGAGAGAGAGAATCCCAAGAATCTGAGCTGCTGTCAGCGAGGAGTCCTATGTGGGGCTCAATCTCATGAACCCATGAGATCACGACTTGAGCTGAAATCAACAGTCACACACTTCTCCGCTCTCTCTTTCTCTCTCGCTCTCTCATAAATAAATAAACATTTTTTACAAAAAGCATTGGGCTTAAACGATTGAACCACCCAGGCACTCTAATATTTTGCTAATTCTTATTAAAAGCTTGTTTTTAAGAAAAAGATGCAATCATCTGTCTCTAAATATTCCAAATATATGTCATATCAAGCCAGATGATCAAAGATCTATACACTTATTAATTCGGAACCTCACAGAGTAATATTTATTAAATACGGTTTTGACATTAGTTCATATATAGGCACTGAGAAATGATCGATAAGCAGTTGTACCAAATGCAACATGTGTATTTTTTCAATGTTTGTTAATATATGAAGACATGAAGATCTCCCCCAAAACTTCTTTCAAGTCCCAGAGCCCAGAAAGGTATATATTTGTTATGTGTTATGAGTACCAAAATACTCATATGGTAATATACAGTGTCATTCTTAATTCTAAATTCTTAATTCTTGTAACTTCTTATGAATCTCGTCTACTTCTTTTTACTGTGGTCCCTCTAACTTCTCTCTCTTTACTTAATCCTTTCAGTACTACTTAAAGTGTAGGCTATGCATCTAGTGAAAGGAGGCTCCAGCACAAAGGGGCACAATAAGATAAATGCTTATTTCTCTCTTCCCTAGTTTGTCTGTAGATGGAGTGCAGTGTTTCTGATCCATTCACAGACCTGGCTTCCCTTCATGCTGATGCTGTCCCACATGGTTGAATTAAGTCACCACATCTTCCATGTTGCCCCCTGTCGGTAGTAGGGAAGATCAGAAGTGGAGAGCACAAAATTCCATTTTAAGGAAGGCTTGCAGAGGTTGCAAAAATCCCTTCCACTCATATACCATTAGCTAGAGCTTGGTCATATGGCCACACGCTTGCAAGGCAAGGGGAGGAACGTAATCTTCAGCTGAGTCACCATGTGCCCAGCCAAATTCTACTTCTTTTTTTCTAATTGTTTTTATTTTGTAAAATATATATACATATATTAATTGTATTTTTTAATTTAAATCCAAGTTAGGTAATATACAGTGTAAAAATGATTTCAGGAATAGAATTTAGCGATTCATCACTTAACATATAACACCCAGTGCTCACCCCAACAAGTGCCCTCCTTAATGTCCATCACCCATTTAGCCCATCCCCCTACCCAACACTCCACCAGCAACGCTGTTTGTTCTCTGTATTTAAGAGTCGCTAATGGGGGCACTTGTGTGGCTCAGTCAGTTAAGTGTCCGATGTTGGCTCAGGTGGTGATCTCACGGTTTGTGAGTTCAAGACCCACATCGGGCTGTGTACCTGCAGCACAGAGCCTGGAGCCTACTTCAGATTCTGTGTCTCCCTCTCTCTCTATGCCCCTCCCCCAATATGCTTTCTCCCTCTCTCTCTCTCTCTCTCTCAAAAATGAATAAACAGTAAAAAAAAAAAATTAAGTATCTCTTATAATTTGTCTCCCTCTATGTTTTTATCTTATTTTTGCTTCCCTTCTCCGGTGTTCATCTGTTTTGTTTCTTAAATTCCACATAGGAGTGAAATCATGTGATATCTGTCTTTCTCTGACTTATTTCGCTTAGCATAATACGCTCTAGTTCCATCCACATTGTTGCAAATAGCAAAATTTCATTCTTTTTCATCGCCAACTAGTATTCCATTGCATTTATCACCTCTTCTTTATCCATTCATCAGTTGATGAACATTTGGGCTCTTTTCATAATTTGGCTATTGTTGATAGTGCTGCTCTAAACATTGGGGTGCATGTGCCCCTTCAAATCAGCACTCCTGTATCCTGAGATAAATACCCAGTAGTGCAATTGCTGGGTCGTAGGGAAGCTCTATAAAATTCTATTTCTGCGGAAGGAGAGAATAACTTTTGAGGGCCCATTAGCAGTCTGCCCCACTTTCATCAACATGTAAGTAAGCCTGTTCAAGTTTCTCCCACTTTAAAAGTCACAACAAAGCAAAATTAAACAAAAACATTTAAAATGCTTGCCTTGTCTCTACTTTAATTTCCAGCTATTTTCTCACTTCATTGTTCTTACCATTTGTAGCCAAACTTCTTAAGTGTTGTTTCCAATCCATCTCTATTTTCAAACCTCTTTCTCATTCCTACAGCTGTCTGGCATTCTCTTCCCCACCCCCTTCTCCCTACTTTATAAAACCGAAGTGGTTCCTTCCATAGATTATAATGATGTATTTGGGTGTGATTACTGTAATCGTTCACTGAATTATAATTATGGGGTCAGACAGAGTTTTGGGTGGTGAATTAGAGCAATTGTATTCTTACTGAGGAGATAGAAATAAAACACTGGATTAATGTTTTATTTCATCATTTCAGCGAGGACTAAGAAGGCAGGGCATGGTAATTCCATGAGGCCATGATTCCATGCGGCAAAGCTCGAAAGGTGTGATGGCTGATTTAATTTGTCATTTTGTCTGGGCCACAGGATGCTAGATACCTGGTTAAACGTTATGTATGGGTGTATCTGTGGCTGTGTGTCTGGAAGAGATTAGCATTTGAATTGGTGAACTAAAAAAGCAGATGCCCTCCAATATCCACCCCCCCCACACACACACCTGCTTATGCGGATGGGCATCCTGAAATCTCTTGAGGACCTGATTAGAACAAAAAGGTGGAGGAAGGTTGAATTTGCTATCTCTGACTGTTGAGCTTAGACATGGTATTCTCCTGCCCCAGTGCTCCTGGTTCTCAGGTCTTTAGATTCAGACTATCTCTATCACCCACCTTCCCGGGTTCCCAGCATGCAAAGCACAGATTATGGGACATCTCAGCAGATAGACAGATGGATAGATAGATAGATAGATAGATAGATAGATAGATACATAGATCCATAGGTAGATAGATAGATAATATATTAGATAGATAGATAGATAGATAGATAGATAGATAGATAGATAGATCTCCTATTGACTCCATTTCTCTGGAGAGCCCTGATTAGTATAGAAGGGAACAACTCGGTCTGCTTTCCCTCCATTTTATATCTAGTACCTAGTAGCATGTCTGTACACATAGAGTAGGTACTGAATAAATATTTCTTGAAAAATTAGAGAATTATAACTGATGATGTATTTATGTTACTGGCTTGACTTTTTGGAAGCTCAGAGTTAAAATATACTGCCCACCTCTTGTATCTGTACAAAACCTTATGATGTTGAATGTGAGTACACACAGACTTCCTTCTAAGTGGCTTAGTGGCAAGCAAGGGTGTGGTATAAGGCTTGGGTGAAAATATAGACTTGATTCTTAAGTAATAGCCTTGGGACAGTCACTTAAGCTATTAAAGTCTCAAGTTTCTCATCTATAAAATGGGTATAACACCACATACTTCATACTGCTTTTGCAATGAGATCATATAAAGAAATGTAAATATCACAAGTGCTCAGTATTTGTTGGTTTTCCCATTCATTGAACTATTTGGTAAGTGTAAAGTTCAGGTATTTCCTGTCCTCTTTATAACAGTAAACATAAGAGAGTAAAAGTGAGGGTATTTTTCCTTTTGAGATTTGTTCTTTTCACAATAGTTCTCTTCACAATGCTATTCTCTTTAAGGTAGAATATTAAATGTATTGAAACGTACATGGAAGGATTACAGAGCACAGAAGCCTATATGTCTACATGACATGTATCTAACATTGGTCCTTACGTCATTATGTCTGCATTTTTTTCTTTCAGATTAAAGATATATAACCAGAGTGTCTCTTTTTAAATTTTTTTAAACATTTATTCATTTTTTGAGAGAGAGGAAAAAAGCATGAGTGGGGTGAGAGACAGAGAGAGAAGGAGACACAGAATCTGAAGCAGGCTCCAGGCTCTGAACTGATAGCACAGAGCCCGATGCGGGGCTCAAACTCACGAACCGTGAGGTCATGATCTGAGCAGAAGTCGGACGCTTAACTGGCTGAGCCACCCAGGCGCCCCAACCAGAGTGTCATAATAGAGTAAAATTGAGGTTATCATGTGTACTGTAAAATCTTCCCTTTCATAGTTTTGTTCTTCTTTCAAAAAAATTTTTTAGAAGATTACATTTGAAAACATCTTATGGTTTTGCATTTGGCATGATTATATAATACATATAACATATCTTTTTATATGCAATTTCATAATTTTATTCAATTTAAGATGTTCTATGAATTCTAGAAAAAGAATCTCCCCTGAAAATGTATTTCCCTAGATTTCTTTAAATGAACATAGTTGTTGTTAATGGAATCCTCAGTCTTATACTTAACTATGGTGGTAATAGAAGAAGGTGTTTGTGATTCTAGAACTACCCTATTTCAAATCAAGCAGCAGAATACAGGTTGGCCTTATTTGCTGAGTTATAAAATGATGGGGACAAAGGAATAAAATGATCACATTGCCCTACAGGTACATAATTTAAATTTAACTTTACAATTACCTCGAAAACATATCCTTTTTTGTTGCTAAAGTCTCTCACTTCAGTTTTCCCTGCTTGTTTTCTTTGCTCCTTACTTCTCTTAACAGTCTGCATTATCATTGCACTAACACTTGAAAACTCCAGTTGTCTGGATCAATATTTCAGTCTGTTTCATTTTGCTTAAATCCTTCTACACACTGTTGCAGGCCAGCAGAGTCACATAAGCACTGTCACATGCTTTTCTGTTGCTAAGGGCAACACTACAGATGGCAAAACTGGCTATTGTACGTCACATGTTACACACACAAACACATGATGGTTTGAAACAGCTTAAACCATTCAAAGGCAGTTTGCCTCTAAGTGTTAGGATTTTATATGCTATGTGATTATACGACCTTTCAAATATGGAGCCGAATCCGGTTAAATAAAATTATTTCCTCTCTTGTTATTATGGAATCAATTAATTGCCTTTATGATTAAGCTGAACCTCATTTCAAAGACAATAAGAATATATAAAAAACATAAAAGACAAGGTCATGTATAAAAAAGGGTATGGTCAAGTTTATATTGCATTTGAATTTCTAATTTCTGTATCTCTGCATAGTCCATTGTGCATGCTGCCTTCCTTCTGATTTTACTTTGACTAAATATGTTTCAGTCTTGGTGATCCTGTATGTCTTTCAAAAACACTTACTAATTATGATTCAGAAGTAGATATAAAAATAAAAATATAAGCAAGTTGATAGCATTTTATATAAGTATATTAATATATAAAATATTAATAATTATAAATCTAGGTAGGTGTTTCCCAGAGTAAAAAAAAAAAAAATCTTTCATGGATCAGTGATTCTCAGTGCTTGGCTTTGTCTGGATTTTGTTCTTTCTGAACAGCTGTCAATCATTTTGGTGAACAAAATTGAACAAATTACCTTTGAAAAATCTGAACGTGATTTTCATGCAATGAAAGTTGAATCTCCGGTCTCTATGGACAAAGAATTGAAAAGCTGAAGCAATTATTCAGCTAATGAAAGAGAGAGTGATGGAGCACATTACCTAATCTAACCCACGGAGTTGTTACTTGGTTTCCACATGCTGTTGCAGATATGAATTAATAATACCATGAAAATATAAATCATCTGAAACCTCTATTTGGGGACAAAAAATGATTTTGTGGTGCCATTTATGTATATCTGCATTACCTCTGTGTTCTCCATTTTTTGGTAAAGTCAGAAGAAGATGAACTTAAGTTAGAAATCAGGATTTGAATTTCTACTCACCCACTGACAGCGATATGATATTGAACTTCACTTAACCTCTCTCCATTTCCTTTTCTGTAAATAAAAATACCCAATAACACATGGGTTTGGAACATTTACATGTAAATATATTTTTAAAGAATACATTTTTCACATACACATGTATTATTGTTAAGTACTGGCTGTTTTAGGACTGTAACAGAGGTAGCTCCATTCAGAGAAAAATAGGATCAGATCAAAATGAAAAAACAAAAACAAAAACAAAAACAAAAAACAAAAACAAACAGAAAACTGGAAATTAACAATATTATCTAAGTTTTGAAAGAAAAATATTGCTTAAAAGCATAATTTGAAATATTATTGAACAGATAAAAGTGCACATGTATTTGCTGCTAGACAGAATTGATTTATTTCAAAATATAGCAAAGCTATTTTAAATAAGGATAGAATAAATAATTGTCTATTTATGGGAAATAATATTATAATTCAGAACTCTTAGAAAACATGCTTTTATTTTCCCTTGCCCTCCCAGATACCATTTTTCATGAGTTCTTTCCTAAAATTAAGAAAATTGAACTATTTAATGATATTCATTTTAGTAATCAGTATGGCTTGTTTTAGCTAATTGAATTCCTAGTAATGGAAACAAAATATACATTTAAAGATTCAGTTCAGTTATGCAGATAAACATCATCATTCTGAGAGAGAGAATGGTCTCAGGAGATCACCTAGCCCTGTCACAATGCTGCAAATATTATCAATCACGTGTTATAAATAAGACAGTCTGAACAGGATTGTAGAGTAACTTGGTTCAAGATCAAACCTTTAACGGAAGAAATAGGATTATAATTTTTATTTTTATAATTTGCATAATATTTCAATGAAACACTGACTTTTTCATAGGATTGTTTTCCCTTAAAATTAACTTACATGATTTTAACTTGCTTCTTTATTCAGTTCCTTTGTTATCTTAACTAAGTTACCCGTAATGTCACTGAGTTTCACTGAGCTTCCCTTAAGAAATTGTCTTACTTTCTCTCAAAGGAAAAGAAACACAGATTTCAGTGAGGAGTGTCAGTTTTAGACACTGACCCCTGTGCAGCCACAGAAACTAAGCATAAACTGTGGAGGCTTACACACTCTCTTCTTCTCTGCTAGGGACTCTGTCTCTTTTGGCTTCCCTGTTTTCTCTCAGATGTGACTCTCAGGCCCTTCTATAGTTTGCACAATCAGCCCATTAGATGACATGTTTTATGGGCTTTGGTACACTCAACTAGAGGTTTGGGAGGAATCATTGCTGAAGCAGGTGGCAGTCTTCCAAACCCCTCCCCTCCCCCGCCACCAAAACACCTACATACTCTACAGTTCCCTTCTACAGTGTTTAATTCTTCTTCAGTTCTGAAGAGCAAATCAGTTCTCTTTGGCCCCTGGACTCAAATTTGCATTCTGACACCCTGCAAGGAACTCAGCAACTGGGGTCAAGGGTTCATATGACTGCACTGTTTCAAAAGAAGGGTTCGCACTGTATCCACATATTACAAAGAAACTCTTTGAGGTAGATGTGGATGGCAGGAAGAAAGGGCAAGTTCCAACCTGAGACACGGTGCAACCTGGGGAAAATACACACCCAGAGATAGTGAATAATTTGGCAGTGGCTAATTGATGCTGATTTTAGGTTCCACCCAGGATCTGAGGATTGAGGCTGGCCCCTGGCCTTTCTGTTCTAAACGAAGGTAACGCCCTGGACTCCTGCCTATGCTTAATTATGGCAGTGAGAAGGTATCAGATCTGACCTATGTTCTAACTGGATTAGGTTGCTGCTAAATAATTCAGACTTAACTGTATTTTTGTTTTACAATTTGATTTTGGGTTTTCCTTGACCTTATTACCTACTCTCCGATGCCTCTTTACCTGATTCAGCTGCTCCTTAAAAGAATCATTTAATGGGACAATAAGAAACAGCTAATAGTGCTTATCATTATGTAAGACAAAATGGCAAGTTTTGAATTAATTCAATCTCTTATTTGAATTGCATTCAAGCAAATTGATTTTTCTGCATTAACAGATTTCCTCATAAGCAACCAGAAAACTGAGAACATCATCAATACTCATAACTTGATTATCAATCAACCTCCAGTTGACTAGTAGTGATGTTTTTATCCCCTTTCTTCTATTTCCCCTTAGTACCAAATTTTGTTTTGACTACCTGTCCTTCAATTTCTTTTGAAGAGGTCAGTGTTGTGACTATTCAACCACACATTTATCTCAACTGCTATATATTTAACATCTGCTGTTTTGCAAAACTGTTCTCTGTTATGGGGATTATAGAGAAGTATAGAACCTGGTTTTTGACTTGAAAAATATGAACTATACTTGGGGAAATAAAAATTAACCACAAGGATAATTTGGGGAATAACAAGTAAGTACTGTATCCATTGAATACATCAGGTTTTCTTTTTTTTTTTTTTTTCCAGGCCACAAATATTATTGAGTTTCTTGTTTTTGCAAGGCATTCTGCCCAATACTTGGCATAGAATGCTGAAAAATCCAGACACGGTCCTTGCCCTTGTGAAAGGCAACAAATATTAAACTGCAAGACTGCGGCAGTGATTAAAATGATCATAAGCACTGCAGAGGAAAAGCATCCTGCTGTAAAACTCAGTAAGAAAGTAACTTAACCTCATCTAGACAGTTGAGAGCTGTGCCCTGAGGAAGTTAACATTTAAGTTGGTAACTGCAGGAGGAATAGGGTACAGGGAAGGAAGTAACAGGGAGGAACAAAGGATATAGGAAAGTGCTGATGAGAAGGAAGTTGTATTGTATTTGAGAAGACAGTGACCAAGGCTGCCCGGAGGGGAAGTAGTGAAAGGTGATGATGAAGAGCAACCAGATCCTGCTCTACACAGAGCAGGCTTGGATTCTATCCCAAGTGCGATAAAAATCTATTGATAGAGTTTTAAGCCAGGGTAAGAACTGTGGTCGATTTTGCCTTTTAGAAATGTCCCCAGGCGTACTAAAAAGCGATGAATGATAGGTAGTGGAGGGGCTCTTCATACTCTAGGTAGTACAGGGTTAAGTCGTGGCCTGGGATGGTGGCAGTGTTGGTTCCGATAAGCAAGAGAATTTAAACTGTATTTATGAAGGAAATTAAGAGTTCGGATGACTCTTGAACTGTGCAGGGGTTAGGAGCACTGACGACCAACCCTCCCACAGCCCCCCTGTAAACGAGAAATCTGCATATCACTTTTGACTTCCCCAAAATGTAATTACTAATAGCCTACTGTTGACTGGAAGCCTTACTGAGAAACAGTTGCTTGACATATGTTTTGTATGTTATATGTATTGTACACTATACTCATAATAAATTAAGCTACAGAGAAAGAAAAGTTAAGAAAATCATAAAAAAAAAGAGAAACTACATTGGCAGTACTGTATTGTTAAAAAAATCTGCATATAAGTGGACCCCCACATTTCAAACCCATGTTGTTCAAGGGTCAACTGTACTTGGTTATGGATCAAGTATGTGAGGTAAAGAGGAAAGTGTTAGCAAAGGCTCCCAGATTTCTGGCAGGAGCCTGTAGGTAAAATATTGGAAAAGTAAATAGAAACTCTGCCAGGAAAGATAGGTGTGAGCTGGGGTAAATAGATAAGATTTGTGCAGGGTGGGAGTCTGGAGTGATAGGCTTCAGATGATAAGAGAAAGAGAAGCCATCAGGGAAGGATATCTTTGCACACACCCTTGGTACGGATGAACACATCATTGGTGTTGAGGATGGTGATAGTTATTGATAGGCTTAGGTAGACAGACAAATTAAAAACATTGAATGTCAGTCTTGATTCTGTAGGGGATTGAAGAACCGTTTACAATTTGGACAAGCAAATGGTGTATTCGTTATATTTCTCTGGAATGGAGGTATGCAAGAATGAGGGTTATTTGGAATTGGGAGAAAATGGAGACAAAAACACATTATAAAATTATGGCAAAATGAATAAGAAAAAGATAAAGGCTCCAATAAGAAAATAGGGTGAAGACAAGAAAAAAAAAGATTTTTTTCTTACAAAGAAATTAACTTTATCTGTTACCAAATAGGGCTGAGAATTGAGATACCATTGTAAGCTATAAAACTGATAATTTTTAAATAATTTTTTTAACGTTTATTTATTTTTGAGACAGAGAGAGACAGAGCATGAACGGGGGAGGGTCAGAGAGAGAGGGAGACACAGAATCTACAGGCTCCAGGCAGTCAACACAGAGCCCGACACGGTGCTCGAACTCACCGACCGCGAGACCATGACCTGAGCCGAAGTCGAACGCTTAACCAACCGAGCCACCCAGGCGCCCCTAAAACGGATAATTTTTAAATGATAATGCTGATTTTTTGGAAATGTAACAAAACAGATACTCATACATTGCTGCAAGTAGGTTTAGGAAAAAAACATTTGGAAAGATTATTTTTTTAAAGTTTTGATAATTTATACTATCTAACTCACTATTTCCACCTCTTGGCATTTATCTGTAGGAAATAATCAGAGATTCACAAAAATGTATATACAGAGATGCTCATATTAGTGTTGTTTATAACAAGAAGAAATTAATAATTAAATAAATATGCAAATGTGGGGATTAAATGCATGAATTTGGGTATGTTTTTGAAAAAGTAATATGCATAATTAAAACACGTTTTTGAAAACCATGTGATAAACAACCAGAAGCGTATAAACAAAATGTGGATAGTTCTTTTAACTAGCTCATAGCGACACCAAAAATTATGCTTTAAATTTATTTTTTTTAATTTTTTTATTTTGTGACTTTTTTTTTAATAATTGGAGAAAAAGCAACAATAAATTCTGCTTTCTCCTTTTAAAAGCTGTTGTGGCATGCCTGGGTGGTTCAGTTGGTTAAGTGCAGGACTCTTGATCTCAGCTCAGGTCACGATCTCATGGTTCTTGAGTTCGAGCCCCGTGTTTGGTTCTGTGCTGATGGCACAGAGCCTGCTTGGGATCCTCTCTTTCCCTCTCTCTCTGACCCTCCCCTATTCTCTCTCTCTCTCTCTCTCTCTTTCTCAGAAATTAATAAATACATTTAAAAATAAAAGCTATTGCCATAGTTTAATTAAGTATATTGAAGTAGGCTGACAATGAGAATAAAGAGAAAGAAAGAGATGAGAAATTTTTGAGGGGAAAACTAACAAAATTCAGTGGCTTAATACACTAGATTAAGAGAAGAATGGATTATATTTAGCACGTGGATGATGAGAAATAGTAGAGCTATAATTAAAGTAGGAAAGTTGCGTGACTTTTAAAAATTTGGAGCTGGGAGTGTTTAAAGAAAATATTCAGTATTTTATAGGAAAAATAAAACTATTGCTGACGGAAAGGGTCAGGTAAGTAGATTCACAGAAGGAAAGAACAGAAAGAAGACTGAGGACTGGACACAAGGTTTAACTGGCCCAAAGTCTGCTTCTAGCTTTTTGATAATAGAGATAATAGGATTTGTATTTAAAGTCAGTAACTAGAAGAATAATGTTTTTTGACAGCTGCATATACACTCACTGGATGAGATTATAAATTAACTTGCTTAAAGCTATTTACTTTAGTTATGTCTGGGCACTGTGGTTTTAGTAAGGAGACATGCCAGATGTAATTTACATTATGTAGGTATTAAGAAAAAACCTTGTGATGTTGCTGGCTTATGTTTCAGAAAAAAAGAGAGAGAGAAAGGGAGAATTTTTTTAAAGTTACTTATTCAACTGGTTTTACTTTGGATTAATTCACTTCAGAAACTAATATTTTATGGCTGTACTTTACATGAAAGACATGAAGAATATTAATTGGAGATAATTTGCTAGCTATTGGTTAAATATAGAAAGCACCATAAGATCTATTGCTAGAGCTTGTTTTCATAATAATTCATTATTCTTTATTTAAAATTTTCAAATCAAATGCAAGTAACATATCTAAGCAGGATTGAGGATTTTAAAGGAAAATGCTATATTAGTTATTAACAGACTGATTAAAAAATAAGATTTATTCTTCTTCTGTTAGAAGAACTACCATATGATTCAGCTCTACTTCTAGGTGTTTATCCAAAAAACCAAATACACTAATTCAAAAAGAGATATGCACCCCTATGTTCATTACAGCATTATTTATAGTAGCCAAGATACAGAAGCAACCTAAACAGATGAACAGATAAAGAAGGCGTGGTGTATATAGATAAAATGGAATATTACGGAGCCATAAAATGGAATGAAATCATGCCATTTGTGACAACATGGATGGACCTAGAGCGTGTCATGCTAAGTGAAATAAGCCAGATGGTGAAAGACAAATACTACGATTTCATTTATATGTGGAATCTAAAATCCAAACTAAACAAACAAATAAAACAAAGCAGAAGCAGAAAACAAACTGATGGTTGCCAGAGGGGAAGTGGGTGGGAGATGGACGAAGCAGGTGAAAGGTATTAAGAGGTACATCTTCCAGTTATAAAATAAATAAAATACAGGACTGTAAGGTACAGCATAGGGAATATAGTCGATATTCTAACAACTTGGTGTGGCAACAGATGGTAGGTAGGTAGACTTATTGTGGTGACCATTTCATAATGTATATAAATTTTTTTTGTTTAAAAAATGTTTTTAATGTTTATTCATTTTTGAGAGACAGAGACAAAGCATGAGCAGTGGAGGGGCAGAGAGAGAGGGAGACACAGAATGCGAAGCAGGTTCCAGGCTTCTGAGCTGTCAGCACAGAGCCTGATTCAGGGCTTGAACCCACGAACTGTGAGATCATGACCTGAGCCAAAGTCAGACACTAAACTGACCGAGCCACCCAGGTGTCCCTAAATATTTTTTAAGGATTTTTTCGTAATGTATATATTAAATCACTATTGTATTAATACAATGTTGTGAGTCAATTATTTTTTAATAAAAAGATAAAAAGGACAAACTACATATTTGGATAAAATATCAGAAATAAATTTCAAAAAGAAAGACTCTATGGGCAGGAACAGACTACCTTTTGCCTGTCCTATTGAGGACTGATAATGAATTGCTGAATAAATAACTTATTGAGCGAATAAATGCATATCTTATCATCTTTACCATCTCAGTGAGAGGTACATGAGAAAACTATGAAATATCATGATGTTTGAAATTTAATAATACATGAGGCATGATAATAAAATATCATATTCCCACCTCAAACTAGACTTTTTTCCCCTAAACCTTTATCTTGAAACTTATGTAGCTTAAAGACATTAAGGTTATAGTATATAAACATGTACCAATCACCTAGATTCTAATATAAACTCTTTAACTATATTTGCTAGAAAACATAATTATCTATCCATTTATCAAACCATTTTATTTTATGGTTTTCCAAATAACTGCAGATAACAGTACATTTCCCTAAATGTTTAAGCATGTATAACATTAACTAGAATTTACTGTTTTACAGAATTTTTTTCTTTTGAGCTAAACTTTACATACAATGAAATGCAAATACCTTAAGTGTACCATTCAGTAAGTTCAGATACATACACTTGTGCAACTCCAAATTCCTATCAAGATACAGGTTACTGAAACCCCAGAAATTTCCTTCATACTCCTTCTCCATCCATTCTTGCTCCCACCATCCTAGAAACAATTTCGTTTTAATTTTTTTTATAGATTAGATTTTTCTGTTCTAGAACTTCATATAGATCATACGGTATGTATATAACATTTCTTTCACTTAGCACTCTGTGTTTGAGATTTCTCTATGCTGTTGCCTTCCTTTTTATTATTGAGTAGTATTCCACCATGTGAGTAAGGCACAGTTTATCTATTCTCCTATTGGTGGGCATCTGGGCTGTGTCTAGTTTTGAGCTGTTCTGAATAATTTGCTATGAACATTCTTGTATATGTTTGTGTGTTTGAACATATGCTTTCATTTCTCATGAATAAATTCTGTGCCACAGGGGAGGTTGTGGGCTTAATTTTATAAATATAGCCAGACCATTTGTTACATGGTTGTACCACTTTCCACTTTCACCAAGAATATATGAACACTCAGGGGTTTCTAAAATTTATTTATTTATTATGAGAGAGAGACAAAGACAGCATGAGTGGGGGAGGGGCAGAGAGAGGGAGAAAGAGAGAATCCCAAACAAGTTCCACACTGTCAGCGCAGAGCCCAATGCAGGACTCAAACTCACCACCTGTGAGATCAGGACCTGAGTGGAAATCAAGAGTCAGACGCTTAACCATTTGAGCCACCCAGGCACTCCCCTGGTGAGCATTCAGTTTGATCTACATTCTCATCCACATTTGTTGCTGTCAGTCTTTCTTAGTGTGCGACATTCCGATAAATATAAGATTTTTTAAATGTCACTTGTATTTCTAGGTTCTTTTATAGGTCACAGAAACAATGTTTCCTTCTAGTTGGAAAGAATTTCCAAACACATGTAATCTTATTAAACTGATTATTCTTTTTCCTTTTCCTTATGCCACCATCTGCAAGACACCACAGCGACTCAGAGATTTCTTGCTGTAAGAATCTCACGGGAACATAGGATAAGGAGTTCTAGGTAGGGCTGCCCCTTCTCAGTCTCTAGACTCCACTGGGAGACCAAAAGGGAGGTCGGAATATTTGCGTACTCCATGTAAGACCTCCTCTTGCTAGCCTCAATATCATCACCATCCAGCAAAAGAGTGGGAATCCAAAATTCTGCATGTTCCTGGCAAAAGCCTCCTTCTTTCCTTTGCTGAATACTATTCACAGCCTCCCCATCACTGACCGCATGGAGATGATCGGAACTCATTTTATTATGCCCTAAACACGGGATTACTTCCGTCACAAGGAGGTGAGGACACCCAGACCATCCCTCCTCTTCCCCGTTCAAGTCTCCTTGTGGTCCTATTGGCAGGGGGCAACTATAAGACATCACACATAGTTAAATTTTGGGGTCCTACTAATAGAATACAAGCTCCATGATGGCAGGAAATCAGCCATTTGTTTGTTTGTTTGTTTGTTTGTTTTCAGTTTTTGTTCACTGCCATATCTTCAGTACCTAGAAAACCTGGAATATGCTTAATAAGTATTTTTTAAAGGAATAAATTTCCTTTGACAAAGAAGTTTCATGTTCTGAAATGGGAAAAAATTTTAATCCTACATATAAACGAGAGAAGCAAACATACAAGTTACTAAAGGACATACTGAAGTCCTCACAAGTTACTCACGAGCAGTATTAAATTTCTGGCCAGTATTGAATCCCTGGTCAGTCTCCTGACTAATTGAATTTTAGTCTCAAAGTTGGAATACTCTTAGACTCCCACTTTCCCACCTCGTGTAGAGGTAATTTCTCCAATGTATTGCATTTGCCAGCTTTTAATTGACATTTCCAGGGATAAAGAGACCATTAACAGGTTGATAAAATAATATTCATCTTGTCTTGACTTCTGGGCCATTCTTTTCAGTGTCCTATCCTATTAACTTACTTAATCATCACAATGAACTTAGCAAGTAAGCATTATTAATATCAGCCAGGTAAGCCTATTTTATAGAAAAGGAAACTGAAGCTAGCCAGGTTAAATAAGTTGGAATTTGAAGCTGAAGAATCGAGTTCCAGAATCTTTAACTATTTAACTATTTAACTATTACACTATTCTGCTTCTCAGATGCTGAAGTAAGGCAAATGTGCTGAAGAATTTCAAAGGGGCTGTAACCAAAAACCAAGGTTATATGAATTTTGAAGCCCCTAACCCTTTGGGCAAATAGACATAAAAGGACTGAGGAACTAGATCTTGACTAGAATCAGGAGTTAGTTTGGGGTCCCCTTTCTCTCAAGTCAAGACAGAGAGGCTTCAATGGATCTGAGAAATCTTACTTGTCCCCTAAAGTTAGGAAAGCCTTCCAGCCTCTCTGATGTAAACCTAAATGGCAGAAATGGGCTGGGCAGCTGCTCCAAAGGCAAGAGTAAAAGGATTTTGCCACCTAGTTAGAACGTACTTTCCCTCACACTACTTATAGGAACAAAAATGTGTATGTGTTTCTTGAGGGCCACATGGACCACGTGTAAAAGAGATTTGGTGTGGAAATAATCTCAGGGCTTGGTCAGTAAGATAGTTTTAGAGGAGCAAAAGAACCTTAGTAATGGCTAGCAAATCTCACTGTATTCTCAGGGGTTGCAAGAGTAAGCAAGAAATCATGAGAGAGAGAGAGACAGAGACAGAGACAGAGACAGAGAGAGACAGAGAGACAGAGAGGGAGGGAGAGAGAGAAGCATTAAACAGATGGAAGGAACGCATAAAAACAAGGGAGACTCTGAAGAATGTGCAAACACGGCTAAAAAGGATATTGTCAGCTTTAAATACCGGGTATGCCCATAAAGAATGAAACCAGGGTAAAATAACACCTGGCTTTCTCCCCTCACTTTCCTGCTTCCTCCTGTTTCAATTCTGGGGAATCAGCTGTAATAAAAAGAGATTTAGAAGCCGAAGGCAAGAAGAAGATTGGCTACATCCTTGAATGAAACCAACAGCTTTGACTTAGACATAGGACCAGATGTTCTAAATATTGAATTGATGTTCTTCTGTGATTTAAAGAAGCCAAGGAAATTGTAATTACCTAAGAGCAAGGTGTAAAATCATGAGACTGCCCACATTTTTACCTAGAAGCAAGAAAGAATGCTCCCACAGAAGCAAAAGCAAATCTGCTTTCTGATTACATTTCATAACACCCACTTGTTCAATGTACAGGTTATAAGGAAGGACGTCAAAAAATCCAGGGTTTCCTGAGGTCATGCTCCAGTCATTTTTCCTGCTCATGTGGTGCAGTTCTATCACAGCACCAAGATTTCAGAGCACATTGGTAGCTTTTTACTTTTCTACTGTGGACATACAAGCATGCTATTTTCTTCTCTTCCATGGTTCAAGGAGAGGATTACATTCAGGTGTATGTGGACTGACACCATATTTTTAAAGTAATTTTTGGATTATGTATTCTTGGTAGTTAAGATTTTTTTTAAAGCAAAGCAGCTGTCAGCCTATGCTTTGAGAATTTTTTCCTCTACAATATTTGTTATCTTTGGAAGATATCTTTGGAAGAAAACTTAATGCTAATGATTAGGTATTAGATAAAGAACATGATTTGCTTCGAAATGTGTTTTAAATCAGGCAATTTTGTAAACTAAACCTCACCAGATGATTGTTCTGATATATTAAACTTAATCTCCCTATTATGAAGCAAGAGTTGAGGAAATACAAGATACATCCAATATCTACAAATTAGTCTCAGACAGAAGCAAACCTATGAAATAGGTGGATGGATGGATGGATGGATGGATGGATGGATGGGTGGACAGGGAAAGAAATGTAGTTTTTTATGGTATAGCTCTGATGAAGGAGGACCATTTAAAGTAGTTTGATCTAATTAAAAAGGACTGCTTGGAGATGGGGAAGAAATGTATAAGTTCCCACCACAAATCAGGAATGCTCTAATTATTCTTCCATCTATATAGGATAGATGATGTCCTAATCTCTATTCTATTCCTCTAACTCTTTCAAGGATGAAAGAATTGGGTAAGCATTTTTTTTTTTCATATCACATCTCTATAAAGTATATAAATTCAAAGAGGAAGAGTGCCTTTGCCCACAAGAATCTTCCACTGTGGGATCAAACAAAATTAGCATGGGTTGGAGTTTTTTTATGTGTATGGTAATGGGATTCCTAGCTTTTCTTCTTTACATTCTCCATGCAACCAGTAAAAGCTATTCTCCATTGTTGTTGTTGTTGTTGTTGTTGTTGTTGTTGTTGGGAAAATACACAGGTTAATACTGGATAGTGTAGTTTCACCACAGAAGTGGGCCAGAGAGAGTTGCAATAGCCTGTTTCAAAATCAAAAAAATAATTTTAGAGCACATTCAACAACTGTCTCCAGATCATCAATAATCTGAGTGTATTGATATATTTAGCTAGAAGAACACAGAGTGAGGTGGCTAGTTTCCAAAGATAGCATGAAACAATTCCAAAGTTGCCAACAATATATGAGAGGAGAGATGCTCTAGGACTTGTGAACCCTAGAATTTAAACAACTTGTCTTGCAACTTCCCCTTCCTTCTCTTAGAGCACTGATCCCCACAACAAAGTTAAGGTAGGTCTGTTGAGGGTGAGAGGACACATGGAGAACCAATGATAAGCCAGACATCTAGTCACAGCCACCATTTGACGATAGCTATGTGAAGACTCTAAGAAGAATCAGTAGGGAAAGTTCACGTCTGGTCCCCAAGTAACCCACAGAATCTGAGCGAGAACAAAACGGTTATTATATTAAGTCATTATATTTTGGGATGGCTTTTTACACACCAGTAGATAACTGAAACAATAAGAATCCCCTAAATCTTGTCTCCTGTTGTATATGTTGAATTTCAGTTTCTTCTTTTAAACAAATAAACAGCTCTACCATTGTTAAAGAAATAAAATCACTTTTTAAATTGGTTCTTGACTTTTTACCTCACATGTGAGTGTAACCTATCTATAGCATATCACATGAAAAATCCCATCCCTGATACACCATGACAAAATGGACTACAGTATTCCCTTTTCCTCAGAGGCAAATAACTAAATTAACCAACTATCCACTCCAGTTACAAATGTTGCTATTAGGGGCGCCTGGGTGGCTCAGCCGGTTAAGCATCCAATTTTGGCTCAGGTAATGATCTCAAGTTCATGGGTTCAAGTTCTGCATAGGGCTCTGTGCTGACAGCCCAGAGCTGGAGCCTGCTTTGGATTCTGTCTCCCAATCTCTCTGCCCCTTCCCCACTTGTGCTCTGTGCTCTCTCAAAAAATAAACATTAAAAAAAAATGTTGCTATCAAAATAAGGCCTTGTAGAAAACCAGTAGAGTGACAAGAGACAGCCAAGAAAGACTTAGCCCATTTGCTTTGAAACTGTGCCAGAATTAAAATGATGATACTGCATGGTTACGTTTTGTGCAGCTTTGAATCCTGCAAATTTGAGCTAGTGTGATGTAAAACACAAAGCCTCATTTCATAATACAAATCCCAGAAATAAAAAGGAATCTTAAGAATCACACGATTTCAGAAGCTACTAGCTATGGTTTACAAACTGAATTTATATTATTGTCACATGGTAGAGTTACATTAGCTGGTAAACAGAAAGACCTACTATAATCTGGAATTGTCTGGGTTTTCGATTATGCAGGCTATGAGGAGAAAGATGTTTTATGTAAAATGTCACCGCCCTGGGTATTTTAGTCTATGTTACCAAAGGTGGGAGGTGGAAATGAGTTGAAGAAGAGAAGCATGTTTCAACACATTTTTTTGAAGACTTAAGAACTCTTCATCCACAGAAGCAACGCACCAACATTTAAAGGCCTCACTTAGGATTCAGGATGTTTAGAGGGGACTCTAAACCTAAATCTGCCACTTGCCAAATGAGGGATATCAGATCCCTTACTTAGCTTCTCCTTAAGTACTTCAAGGATGGAATTCATTCATTCTATTCCATTTATTTATTCACTAGTGGACTTTTTTGAGTGTCCACAATGAGCAGGCACTGTACAATGAGAATATAAACATGAATGCATTGTGATTGTTGGTATGATAGGACTGATAACATTTTAAAGGAACAGAAATGTTTGCAATAATCTCCAGAGTATACTTTAGCTCTAAAACATTGTAATTTGGATTCCCCTTGATGTTCCAATACAAACTGAAATTCAAAATGAAAAGGACAAGCTACATATTAATTTTATTTCTTTTATAACCCAGACACTATTAAGAGAGTAACGCACTTTCAAAAAGAGTGCTTGCTTTGATAGCATAATAGCACTCCTGTATAGTTTTGTAATATTCAATGAAATCCTTCACAAACTACAGTATAATCACTGTGCAAAGATATATTTATCTTGCAAAATTCTGTTGACTTGAAGAAAGTCCTTCAAAAAAGTGTTAAAAAGCTGAATGGATTAATTGGAACACTTTAATACTAGGTGAAAATTATTTAGTCTACCTTTGCAAGCCAGAAAATCAGTTCTCATTCTTTTTTATGGAATCTCTATGAAACGACGTCTTGGGGATTTTTGAGAAGTGGGAGGAGCCTTGGAGAGAATTTGTCATATTCTCAGGATCTCACAGTGGGGTCTTTAGATTACAGTCTTCAAAAACTCTAGGGGTTTATTAACAAAAGCAAATTCAGAGACTTACCCAGTCCTAGTGAAAGAGAATTTTTGAGGCAGGTCTTGGGAATCTTCATTTTAACAAGCTCCCCATGTTGGCTCACACACACTCCAGTTTGTGGGTCACATGTTCTAATCCTACCACCTTATTTTACAGGTAAGAAAACTGAGGGACTGAGAGATTTAGTGACTTAATAAGTGACTTATTTTATTCTAAAAACAGTTCTTCCTAAAAAAACAGAGAAACAGAGCAAAAGTCGTATTTTTTAATAGGTTCTATAGGGGAAAGAAAGAAAAAGGGTATGAGGAAGAGAAAGAACACTTTTCACAGCCTGCCTTTTCCATGAGTATACTCATTTCTTTCCATCCTAATCAGAAAATTCCTTCAGCTGTTCATTATTCAATTGGAATTTTAAATGCTGTTGACCTGCTGTCTGCTTCAAATCATTTGACAAGTAAGACAGGTGAAGTCACAATAACTCTATTCTCTCAGTATCATATCAAGCTGAATACACATTCAAAACAGAGCAAGAGGGAGAAAAACTCTCTCATACAAACAACCGCATATATTTAACATCACCTGCGCCTCATGGATAGTCTGGGTGACACAGAATGCACTTATTAAAACTATAGTGACATGAGTAGTTTTAGTTCATAATAATCCATCTTAATGTAGATATTATATTGTTTAGAAGCAATTATATGATTGAGTAAAATATCTTAGTCTTTAAAACCTCAAACTATGAAATCACGCTCTATAACACATAAACTCAATAGGTTCTGCCCTAGTCTGTACTATCCTTATTTCTTTTTTCCAGTTCTATTGAGAAATAATTGACATGCAACACCATATAAATTTAAGATGTATAACATGATGGTTTGGCTTATCTATATTGTGAAATAATTTCAGTAATAAGTTTAGTTAGCATTCATCATCTCATATAGATAAAGCAAAAAAAGAAAAAAATTTTCTTATAATGAGAGGATTTACTCTCTTAAACTTTCATGTATATCACTTAGCAATGTTAGCTATAGTCACCATATTGTACATTATATTCCTAGCATTTGTTTGTCCTTTAACTAGGAGTTTGCGTCTTGACCCCTCTTTCTCCAACTGAGATAATACAGTAGTTTGCTATCTCTGCCTGACTTATTTCACTTAACATAATGCCTTCAAGTTTCACCCATGTTGTTACGAATGGCAGGATTTCCTTGTTTCTTACAGCTGAATAATATTTTTTTAATGTTTGTTTGTTTATTTATTTATTTGAAATATAATTTATTGTCAAGTTAGCTAACATACAGTGTATATAGTGTATTTGGCTTTGGGACTAGGTTCCCATGATTCATTGCTTACATACAACACCCAGTGCTCATCCCAACAGGTGCCCTCCTCAATGCCCATCACCTATTTTCCCCTCTCCTCCCACCCACCAACTCTGTTTGTTCTCTGTATTTAAGAGTCATTTACGCTTTGCCTCCCTCTCTGAAACTATTTTTTCCCCTTCCCTTCCCCCATGATCTTCTGTTAAGCTTCTCAAATTCCACATATGATTGAAAACATATGCTATCTTTCTCTGACTTATTTCACTTAGCATAATACCCTCCAGTTCCATCCATTTTGTTGCAAATGGCAAGATTTCATTCTTTCTCATTGCCAAGTAGTATTCCATTGTATATGTAAACCACATATTCTTTATCCGTTCATCAGATGATGGACATTTGGGATTTTTAATTAATAAGAAAGTAATATGCACTTTACACACTAGACCAATCAATACACAACTGACGTTTAATGATTGTTTAACCTATAAGCCATGTTTTGTTCGAGGAGATTTTGAATAAGGACTAAATTTGTCTAAATAAAAAAATATTTTTAATATAGCTAATATATTTATTCTTACATTCCTTACTATTAATTTATGAAGAACTAAGAGTATTTTGGAACTACCTATGTGGATGTTTTACTATCCTGATTCTGCTCTAGGAAGATAGAATTTAAAAATCTTGCCCTTTGGAAAACAATCCCCTGAGAATGTGGTATCAGTTATTTATGATACCTCCTTTAAAAAAGAATGAAGAAAACAGAGACTCATTTTTAAGTTAGCTTTGGGGCAACTGCAACTTGGACAAAGAATGTAGGTGTCAGTAAAATCGTCCTGTCTAGCTTAGGGTTTCACGCAACGTTGCTGGTAGAAATTAATTTCTATTTGATGTTGAATTCTTGATGAAGTTTTAACTTGTCAAGAGTTGTAAGCTCATAAATGTGTGTCTATGGTGAAATTTTATTCAATTAAGCCTCATAATGCTCTAGGTATTTTACTGTTCTGAACAGGAGATCTCTTGAACATGTTGTTTCCTGTACCCACAGGCTAATCCTCAAAGTGTACATTCATAACTGAACATTAGTCTACAATTTTAAAATAAATCCTGTGGCATTTACAAGTTAAACATGCTATTATTTCCTGTAGGAGACAGCTTTTTGGTTGACATTTTTTTTTAGTATAAAATGGAATTAAGGGGTTTTAATGTCCTTTTTCTTAAAGATGTGAAGAAATCTGACATTAAACAAGGTTACCAATGGAAATAAAACTAGAAGTGCACTGTTGATGCATATGTACTTTTAAAGAATCAATGTAATGATCTCAGTATATGTGTTCATGTGATGCTTAATACTATGTGTTCATGTAAATATCGTATATTTAAAGACAAGCTTACTTAGAGGCCTTTTTATTCACCTGCCTTGAAATAAAAGCGTATCATTGCAACTTAATAATAAAGCATTATGTAACCTTTTTATGCTACCCATTTATTTAACCATGAGATTTTATAGAAGGCTACTCAGGATATTGAACCACAAACCTTAACTAAATATGGGAGAATATTTGGCACAAACATTGCAAAAATAATAATTATGCTATAATCCTTATGGGAATGGACATTATGTTCTGCTGAAAACCACTTTCCTACCTAGTACTGTAAAACCAAACTTGTTGATGAAGTCCTAAAGAACTGTTATTATGACTTATATTTATTGAAAGGCGGCTACATTTCACACACTGCTAAAACTTAAGACATTTTTGTTTGTTTGTCTTATTTAACCTCATCGAAAGCCTACAAGTTAGCTATGTCACAGGTTAAAAAAAAATTGTGCTAAAAGGGGTACAAATAAGCAACTACTGAAAAGGGCATAGCTGAAATGAGGCAAATCTAAAGCTTTAAATCTGAGCCTGATTCCAAATTTCGTAGAGAGAAAACATAACTTTTAAAATAGAGGCATTAACCTTTAAAGAAAACAAATTGAAATGTAAACATCAGTTCTTTATAGGCATCTCTCCAAGAAAAGTCCCTTATGACACCCGTGAGAATTATGTTGACTGAAAGTAAATCATGGTTTTAGTCACAGCATAGGAGTGAGGCAGCATAACATTACAGTGGCTAGACCTCTGTGTTAGAATACACTTTCTGGAGTCTGATAGGCGAGATTAACATCCTAGTCATGCTGTTTACTAGCTATGTGACCTTGAGCACATTACTAGTGTCCCCATACCTTAGATATATTACCTGTGAAATGGGCATATTAAGAACACCAATCTTCATCTGGAGGAGTGAGTTCATGTATATCAAGTTCAGTGCCTACAGAGAGTAAATGGGGTGTGTATGTGAACTATTGCTCCTGCTCTATCATACCAAATATTTGTGGTTCACCACCGTGACATTATAGACACAGATAGAAAGTGTCAGTCAGATTCGGAGAAAAGACAAAGGAAATTTGGAGTTAGAAAAAGGAAAATATGTACCTTTAGCTAATTAATGAGATAAAAAAGTGAACAATGACTCATAAAATTAATAGATCTGATTGTGGTATTCATATTTAATCTAGAATTAATTAACTTGTTCAACAAGTATTTACAGAATGAATCTTACATGCCAGGCACTATGTTAGACATAACAGTAATGGAAAGAGGCCCGATCCCTGATAAAGAAGAAAATTATTACATATGCGACAACATGAAGGAACATGTAGAATATCATGTTGCGTGAAATAATCCATTCACAGAAGGACAAATCTTGCATGATTCCATTTGTGTGAGGTTTCTAGAATAGTCAAACTCATTAAAAAAAAAAAAACAAGAATATAATAGTGGCCAAGGGCTGGAGTAGGGCATTGTTGTTCAAAGGGTATAAACTTTTAGTTATGTAAGATATAAGTTCCAGAGATCTGCTGTACAACATTGTTGTGCAGAGTTAACAATACTCTGTTGTGTACTCACATTTTCTAAGAGAGTAGATATCATGTTACGTGTTTTTACTATAATCTAAAAAGAATTTTTTAATGTAAAAAGAGGCACCCGTCCCTGCCCCCTTAAGTCTTACAATCCAGATTTGTATCAATGACAAATTAAGCTCAAATCAAATAACCTTTCCTACTGCAGTTAGAAACTGCGAGTCATTAGTGTCTAGAATCTGTTCCGCTTAAAGAGTTAATGTCTACTGAAATAACTTGTTACTACAGTATTATATACAGAAAAAAATTCTCTGAACAAACGAGTCTCAGCAAATGTATAATGTATAAATCATCCTTTAGATTCAGGAGGGTAAAGAAGATTGTACTGCATGTGTAAAATGTAGATTTAGTCAAATAACAATTGACAGTAACATAAAAAAGATTATAAGAGACATGATCAAATGCTCAAAATGTTATTTTACTTTCTTCCCTACTTGAAAATGATATCTAATTTCCTATAACTTTTCTTATAGAGTAGGAGCAGATATATAATTACAATCATTTCAATCATTTATATAGAAAAAATCAAGCTGTATTAAGTAGATACTTTTTTTAAGTTTCAACAATTAACAACTAAGAAGAGAAAGTCAGCAGAAACTGACCCTAACTAATAGAAATGACAAGGTGAAAGGTGGAAACATCAAATTAGACCAGCAAGACAGTAGAAGAGTTAGTTGCACTGTTGAGTATTCAGTTTTTAGATTGTAAAAGTCTGGTAGAGATTGTCAGTGTTCATCGAATATCCAAGTGTCCCCCTATATTTCAGAAAACTAACATGTAAAGGGTAAATGGGATAACTTGCCACCAATTTACTGTGAGGGGAAAAAAAAAAAAGATATGGGTCACTTTATGTTAAGGCAGCCAAGAGTGCATGGGTGTCTTCACTTCATCTTTTTTCCACTCTGTGTCACTGGAAACAATTTGAGAAGGTGGAGTTGCAAAACGGAAACAGTCTGGATTGTTCAGACTTTAGTTAGAGCAAAGTTCTTGTAGAAGAGCCACCTGAGCCACACTGGATATGATGTGAATGAGAAACAAACCTTGTGGTAAGTATCTAAACTTTGGGGGTGATCTGTTGCAGAAACTGGTATTAATTACTTTGGTTAATATATAGGATATTATCATTTATTTTAGTCCACGTCTCAGGATTTTCCTGGGGAAAGCTTTTATTCCTTTCTGATTATAACTTTCTTCCTTGCCTTTACATTATTACTGTCATATGATTTCTTTATGTCATTTTTGTTAATCAGTAGGTTCTGGTGATTTGTTCTATTCGTTCTAGATGATTAGTGCCGAGTAGCTCTCTCCTCCCACAAATTTTCATACTCATCTTAATAAGTTCCAGGAAGAAATGCTCTGATGACATCATATGGGGTTCTATTTAATTTGTTAGCTCTAGACTTCAGGCTTCTCTCATTTAGAATTCTTGATTTATATATGTGTTCTGACAAATAGTATTCCCCACTTATCGCAATTCCTTCTTCTCCAAAAATATTAAAAAAAAAGAAATTCATCATCTGTCAGTGCAATATAAAATTATATCTAGTCTATCACATTTATGCCATAATCACTGAAATATTCTTTATAATTGACCCCAGAAGCTACACAAAGATTTTCCGTCTTGATTTAATTATAACCACAGGAAAGGCTCTAACTATCTAGAGTAAGGAGATAGCATCTGTGTTTATATCAAATTCCCACTGGAGATACAGTAGATAAAAGTCCTTCAAAATGGGTGGAACATTGTATTTCTGGGATGGTGCAGTAAAGACAATGGAAAACTATCTCTCCATAAGAGCAATGAGAAAACTATAGATAATTATTAAAAATCACGTTTTCAATGATTAACTAAAGGCTTGCAGTAATCTGAGGAGTATTTACTCAAGAGAAATTACAGAATTTTGATGAAAAACAGCGAGCTTTGCAGCATTTTATCTTTCCCTTTCCCAACTCCACGGTAGCCTTGAAAAACCAACAGCTTCCCAACTATGATAGCTGTTAAAAACAACAGCTTGACAAACATTGGAAGTTGGGAGACCAGGTTTGGGGCACCTCAAAAATCCCTGAGAACAGTCACAAGTTGACCTGGAAAAACTCTAATCATAGGACATGGGGAAGAAATCTCTTCTTTCTCTTCTTCTTTTTTTTTCCCCATGAGAGAGAGAGGGGGAGGTGAGAGAGAGAGAGAGAGAGAGAGAGAGAGAATGACGTGGGAGGGGCAGAAAGAGAGAGAGAATCCCAAACAGACTCCGTACCATCAGCACAGAGCCCGATGCAGGGCTCAAACTCATGAACTGAAAACATGACCTGCACTGAAACTGAGAGTCAGACGTTTAACCCACTGAGCCATCCAGGCACCTGGGAAGAAATCTTAAAATGTATATTTTAAGATTAGGGCTCATCATAAATTAGGCCTCCTCTACTTAGTCTTCCATGTAACTAAAGTATTGTCTTAAAGTCCACCTTACTCTTCTAACTCTTCCTAGGATGGAAAAGGTCATGTCCTGCGTAAGCATACCTTTCACATCACATCTCTGTCAGGTAAGTCAGCTCACCAAGGAAGAACGCCCGTACTGAGGAGAGATATCAGCTGGGATATGTAATTAGTGATGTCTTCTAGTTTTCCTGGTCGTGTCTGGTCATGTTGTTGGCAATACTACAGTCCTTCCAGCTTGTGGGAAGTCCTGAGGGTGGGCCTACCAAGTTATATCCCTCTCCAGCTCACTCTGATGTTCTCATTTCCTTAACTTACAAAACTACCAAATTTGGCTCTAATAAACCATGACATTGGGATCTAAAATGTGAATATCAGATGTATTTTCTAAAAATGTACCTTCACCCATCTTTCTATGTCTTATGCAGTTTATCTGTAGTCACTAAGCCTCACCCACAGACAGTGCATTACAGCTTTCATCTGTAATGGCCATCTGGTCTCTGACTTGCCCAGAGAGACAAAGGGCCACGGTCTAACAAGAACCTACAAATCATATCCAGATCTGAACCAATCCTGATTCCCAAAACACTCACTGGGTAGATTAATAGTATTGTGATTAACTTAGACCAGTGATTCTCATTTACGGCTACACAATAGAGACCTGAGAAGCAAAAGCTACTAATCGGAGGCCATAGAAGTGAGCCTCTAGCATCAGTAGTTTTAAGAACCCTTCCTGTTCATTCTAATGTGCTGGCAGCATTGAGGACAAGTGCTTAGACTAATCAGATCACAGAACTGGAGCTGAGATGAGTCTTACAAACCACTGGGCTAACATTTTGGAAAGAAAGTTATGGATGATTAGAGGTTACCACAATGTCCAATACTGTAATATTGTTGTGAAAACATATCCTTGCTTTAATAGTATGTATTTACCCGGAGAAATGTTTGAAAAACCAAATAAAATGCTCCTTTCAATTTCTTTCTCATCAGTAATTCCTACTGAATTTTGTTCAACTACATTGTTCTTAAATTTTCATTTATAAAATGTTTATTTATTTTGAGAGACAGAGAGAGTGTGTGTGCAAGCACGGGAGGGGTAGAGAGAGAGAGAGGGAGAGAGAATCCCCAGCAGGTTCCATGCTGTCAGCACAGAGCCCAACGCAGGGCTCAGTCTCAGGAACTGTGAGATCATGGCCTGAACCAAAATCAAGAGTCAGAGGCTTAACCAATGGAGCCACCCAGGTGCCCCATTACAGTTTCAATTTTTAATCTTATGTTCTCTGAGTAGCCTTACACACAGAGAGTAATACAGTATTCATGTGTTCTAGGACATCTGATTTGTGGATGAAATATTTGTGGAGTTGTTTAGGAAAGTCACCATTGTTTTTCTTTGCATAAGTAAAGTTTTGGAAAAGTTATGTTTATAATTTATGAACTACCTATATATATATAATTATGGGTACTTCATTAAATAATAGAATAATGCCTATTTCTACTATAGTCAAACATCATTTTTATCTTCAATGTTTATTAAAAACACTTCAGTTCAAATCTGAAAAAATTGGTTATTGTGTGATTAAACAGTGTAAATGGTGAAGCAAACATCTGTTAAAATAATATTGTGTAAATTTCATATTAAATGAAATAGTTAATTGCAAAGTTTTCACTTTACTGTCCTTATTTTTAGGTAATATAAGTAAGTAGAGTAATTTAAGTGGAAATTTATTTTCTATTTTAAGAGGCAAATTTGTGAAATGCATATTTTAAGAATACAGTTTATAATAGAAAAAATACTTTTAGCTATAGACCAAGGTCAAATCGGGAAAACAATAAACCAAAGCATATTGAATAGAAATAACTTTGAATATCTAAATCTTAATTCCATTCTCTGTTTTATCATAAAGGGTTATGAGATTAACATTTTTGATTATCTGTCAGTATTTTCTGGCCATAAAATGCAAGCAATTTCATAGATGGGAATATAAAAAAAAGAAGATTCCACTCTTTTGAAGATCTATCTATCATCGATCTATTTATCTGTTTTTATTGTTTATTTTTTTATTTATTTAAATTTTAGTGCAGGCATTAGCTTCAGGAGAAGTCAGTGACTCCTCACTTACATGCAACACCCAGTGCTCATCACAAGTACCCTTCTTAGTACCCATCTAGCCCATCTCCCACCCACCTCCTTCCATCAACCCTCATTTTTTTCTCTATTGTTAAGAGTCTCTTGTGGCTTGCTTCCCTCTCTCCTCTTTCCCCTTTTCATATGTTTACCATTTTTGTTTCTTAAATTTCATGTGTGAGTGAAATCATGTGGTATTTTCCTTTCTCTGACTGACTTATTTTGCTTAGCATAATACATTCTATTTCCATCCACATCGTTGCGAATGGCAATGTTTCATTCTTTTTGATGGTTGAGTAATAATCCATTATATATATATGTATATATATAATATATACATATATATATAATATATATATATACACCACATCTTCTTTATTCATTAATCAGCCAATGGACATTTGGGCTCTCTCTCTAGTTTGGCTATTAATTTAATTTCTCAGAATTGTTAAAATTAATTGAAGTTAAATTTTTGTCACATTAAGGTGAGATTGTTCTTTTAACAGTGTGGAAACATTTTCACTGTGTGTGTATGTCTGTGTGTGTGTCTGTGTGTGTAATTTAAAATTTTTTTATTTATTATTTCTCTCTGTCTTTTTTTCATCAAATTATCCACTTTTTGGAAACAAATACCTTTCTACTTGACTTTCTACTCACAAGTTTCATCTGGTAATTAGTTAAGTCATATTAAAAATCATAAGCATCACAGTTTTTAAATAAGTTTCTGAAAATGTTATTTTCAAGATGCATGTCATGTGGCATAGCAGTAGAGTCATAAGAACTTAGCATTTATTAATTATATTATACTTTCAAAGAAATCTAGACATTTTATGTAAAAAACAATTCATTTATCTTCTGCTTATCTAAATTATCTTATTCTAAATAGATAAGTTAATTTATAAATTGTGGTTTCTTGACATAGCTCAAGGACTTAAAACCACTTTCCACAAAATGTGTTCTTTTAAAAACATATACATTTCTATTTCTAGAATTGTTCTATTACCTGAATTTTAGATGGGACAGAAAAAAAAAGGGGGGGATTTGTGTAAATCATTTTCACTTCCATCAAAGAAATACAGAGGTATTGCATTTGGACCCTACAATCCTAGAGGTTAGGGACTCCAAGTTTCTTCTCAATTTTATTCTCCAATTTTGTTCTCAATATCCATTATGGTTTATGGTTATCCCCAAAATACTTAAGGGAGGAAGAAAGGGGGGGAATGTATATGACAGTGGAGAAAGGGAAGGAAGAAAAAAGACAGAGAAGGAAAGAAGGAAGGCAGGAAGGCAGACAGCAAAGAGAGAAGGAAACAAGGAAGGAACTTAATTACTTCTCCACACGTGTCCGTGCTTTCCTTCAGGCCTGAAATATTCCCACTCATCTATACGTATTAGTATCCTATTTATTTCTCAAGATCATGTTCCAATTTGACTAATTCTTTGATTCTTCTGATCATTCTCAAGTGGCTGCAGTTGCTTTTTGCACATCTTGTCTAAGCTTACCTCTGTGTAGACTTCATTCCCAGGCAACCTCTCTCAGCTATTAGCACCTTTGGCCATCTATGAAGCTTACATTCCTAGATGCTCTCTCTCTCGCTCTCTCTCAGCACTTATATCAAACCCTAAAAAGAACACCAATTAGCTAGAGAAATGAAATCATTTTTTTGTTGTTGTTATTGGCCTGGATCACATGCTCACCACTGTAATGGGAGAGGTAGGGCTCCTCAATGGGCCACTTTATCAGAATTTCGTGGTATAAGAAATGAGCATTTTTCTCAAAGGAATTGATGCTAACTACAAACAAAACATAAGACACACACTATGTACTTCATTCCTTAAAAAAAATTCAATGTAGGGCATATAGAAGGGAATGAATAAATATGAGCTTAATAGGTAAATAAATAAAGGTATTTCTATTACATAAGTGATTGCTGTGCAATATTAAGTATACACTAAGCTGAAAAAAGGAAGCATGTCTTAGAAGAAAGTACACCACACCATAAGAATATTTGACTATTCCATTCATTTAAAAATCTTAATTTTGTTTCACATAAGTGCCGTGTAATAGGAATATAGTTAAGTTCATTTTACCCAACTATGGTTTTCTTTATCTTTTCTAACATTTAAATGCAATTTTTGAGCTTGTACAAATTTTCCTGGAAGCATGATTTGTATTTTAAAAGAAATGTGTACCATATTTGATGGCTTGGGTTATAACTTAACTAAAACAAAAAGAAAATGCATTTATAAAATTTTAAAAAAGTACCAGCACAATATGACAAACACATTAATTGCTCCATTTTAAACCTATATTAACTTTACTGCAATACTATTTTTTATTTCTTCATGTGGTCAATCACTTTTAATGTAATATATAATATAAATGGTATAAACATGAAAATCACTGTAGAGATAAAATGATTTCATGTGGTTTTATACATGACCATTTGATCATTTGTGTTTTTTGATTATACAAAGTATTCTATTAGCACTAATCTCCTTAGCAATGGACTTTTAACTTAAGTTATTAAAGAATGGCCTAATTTCTAGAGTGAAAATTATAACCATATTTGATGATCTTATGAGGTTATATCAGGAAGGATATTATGCATTCACTGTTTCCAATGCCTCTGGTTACTGCCAGCATCTGTGCATAGACCCAACACATTTGGCTGCTGAGAAAATACAACACTGGATTAAAGAGCCAACAGTGGGCTATTTAACTATGCTTGGAAAGCTTGGCTACAAATAATTGTGGCAAAAAGCACTAGGTAGTAGTGTTAACAAATCCATCCTTTTCAGAGGTATTGAACTTGGCAACAAATTTGTAGCAATTTTGATCCCTCCCTCTGCTCCTGGTTAATTATCAATTACCTAATTCACTTCCATCAAACATCATTTACAGGCTTTAATTTCTAATAGACAACACATACCCCTACCAGAGTGACATCTATGTATGTGCAGAAATGTTTATGGAGAATTATGTTGGGTATATCGGAAGACCTGCACATTTTTCGATACTGACTTAAGGGCTGGTAACAAAGCTGGATTTATAATGCCCATCTTTTACTATTGTATTGCCCAGATAAATAACATCTCTATGTCACTAGCCTCTTTTTTTTAAATTCTATCTATAAATATCTGTATATAAAATCATATTCAGTGTCCAGTTTTAGGCAATAATATTGTTGGGAAATGGGATTGTAAAATTTGTATAGCATCTGGGTTTAGAATACAAAGTGAGGAACACAGAATATGCAGATTGCTTTTGAAATTGGGTGGTGGATGATGACAATTACAGACACAAATACAGATTTTGGAGATCATGATATTAACACAGGAAAGGAAACAAAATCACAGAATCCAGACGTTGTTTAGTACTAATATGTTGATCAGTGAAACTGGCTTTTTAACACAGTCTTCTGTTTTCTCTTCCCAGCCACAGGTCCAAAATCACAAAACGTTGCTTTCAATTCCAAACACCAATGTGACCATGTTTAAGGGTAAAAAGATGTGCTGATGTTTGCTATACCTTGATTGTAGATTCATACATGTCTTCAAAAGTAGGTTGAAGTCATAATTGCTACCGACTTTGTAGTTTCCAAACTGAACCAGTGTAAGATAAATTGTCTCTTAAAGTTTATACTAGACCTACACCCCTGTCAGACTCGTCGAGTGGATATTGTCATCCAGCTATAGATTTTGTATGTCACTTTCTTTGTATTATAAACTAACTTTATTATTTGTATTAAAATTAATCTGTAATTTAGGAATATTAAGATTTTGCCCCCGATTTTTTAAAATATGAGGGCAGTAAGGAATTCTTCCTTTCAGCTTATCTCCCTACCCCCAGACAAATCACTACAATAACTAAAGAAACCTCTGACCTAGAACTCAACATTCTAATTTAATCAGACTATTTCGCTGGTATGATCTGATGACTACAAAACTAATTCTCAGTAGCAGATGAATTACTTTAATAGTAATGGTTCACATATTGTCAGGCAACAAATATGGGATCATTTCTCAAGAGGTAAAGATCTGAAAACCCGGACCAATGGGCCAATGTGTTAAGTCAGTGAGATTAGAGAAATATGATGCACCAAAATAAGTCTATACACAAAGAGCAGTAGAATCAACTTTTGTTGTAATATCACTGGGTTTTTTTTATATTTCCCTTCCCACCTGAAATAATAACAATCTAGGCAATTCAGGTGTCAATCTTTCTTATGAATAGAAAGATAATATGTACCTTTTATTTTATTTTTTAAATTTTTTAATGTTCATTTATTTTTGAAAGAGAGAGAGAGACAGGGTGTGAGTTGGGAAGGGGCAGAGAGAGAGGGAGACACAGAATCTGAAACAGGTTCCAGGCTCTGAGCTCTTAGCACAGAGCCCAAGGCAGGGCTCAAACTCAGGAATCCTGAGATCCTGACTTGAGCCAAAGTTGGGCGCTTAACTGACTGAGCCACCCAGGCGCCCCTAATATACACCTTTTAGAGTAACAAGTTTTCTTTGCCAGCTTGGGTACTCCATCACTTGGAAACTGAATTTTGTGGGGTACCTAGCAATTACTTCACTTGGAAACAAAGATACATACTTTCCTGACTTGGGAGTTGTGAATGAAAGTTAGATAAATGTTGATAGTTTTGAAAAGTGATTCCAGATGAAGATATAATAGAAGAGAGTTAGCTGTGTATAACATATTTCAAAATTGTAAGCTTGAAAAGTAGTTACACGGAGATCACATTCTCTAAGGTATAATTTCTGTTTTAAAGAGTAACCTTAGGGGTGCCTGGGTGGCTCAGTCAGTTAAGCAGGCAACTCTTGATTCCGGCTCAAGTCATGATCTCACAGTTCTTTGAGCCAAAGCCTGCTTGGGGCTCTCTTTCTCCTCTCTCTCTGCCCCTACCCCACTTGTTCCCTGTCTGTCTCTCTCTCTCTCTTTTTCTCAGAAATAAAACATAAACTTGGGGCTCCCAGGTGGCTCAGTTGATTGGGCATACAACTTTAGCTTAGGCAATGATCTCACAATTCCTGGGTTCAAGCCCTACTTTGGGCTCTGTGCACAGCTCAGAGCCTGGAGCCAGCTTTGGATTCTGTGTCTCCCTCTCTCTCTCTGCCCCTCCCCCACTTGTGCTCTGACTCTCTCTCAAAAATAAATAAACATTAAAAAAATTTTTAAAATAAAAATAAATTAAAAAAAAAATTAAAGAGTAACCTTAATGTACTAATGTGGGGTTTTTTTTCTATGAATCTAACATAAAATCATGAATTTGTTTAGGTCAGGAGATTCTGGTAAACTAGCTCTTATTGAGAGGTAAATGATAAACGTAGATGCTTTAAAAACATTTCTATTGGCACCAACAACAACTTATGAAATGGCCAAGTTATACTTATTTTAATTACTTAGTATTTATTGATCAGCTAGTGTATGCCAGTATCGTGAGAGATAATGGAAATATAAATGAATGTTATACCTTTTGTTCTCAAGGTGCTCCAGCCAGGTAGACACAGGGAAATCATCAAACATTAAAAATGCGTTGTGATGAGGGGGTGCCTGGGTGGTTCAGTCGTTTAAGGGCCCAAATCTTGATTTTGGCTCAGGTCATGATTTCACTGTTGAGTGCCGGCTCTGAATCCAGCAAAGAGCCCCCTTCCCATCCTCTGTCTCCCTCTCACCTCCCCACTAGTGTGTTCATGCCTGAACTCTCTCTCTCTCTCAAAAAAAAAAAATCATTTAAAGTACATTATGATGAATGTAAAAGAAAAACTTAAATGCAATTCCAGGGGTGCAAGTAGAAATGCGTGACTGTGGCCTCAGAGAAGGCTTCGTAAAATACGGACATAAGTAAGTTTTAAAAGATAAACAGAGTTTACTAGGGAAAAAAGTTGTGATTTTATGCTAGGCAAGAAAAACAGCATAAGCAAAGATTCGAAAAAACATGGTTTGTTTTGGAGGAAGCTATAAGGTTTTCCATACTGTTGAACCGAAAAGGAGCACAGTCCTTGGAAAAGTGAGCTGGTTGATCTTAGAAAAGCAAAGTGTGATAGAGGAATAAGAGACATAAAGGCTGAGGTTTGAGTTAGGACAGGCCTGTGGTCACTGGTAGGAGGAGGAGGAATTGGAGGGTTCTAAGCACACAGACATACTTAGGTGTGCATTCCAGAAATGCCATATTGATATCGGCATGGAAGGTTTGGTTTACAAGTGCATATTCTTATGTAAATTTAAGGCAAAGAAGTTATCACAAAATCAAAATAATAAAATGCCCAGAATATGGTACCCATGGAGCTAAATTTTAGTGAACATTGGCTCCTTGTTTCCAGCGGGGAGAAATTTTCATTCTATTTCTTCTATGGAATTTTTGCTTACATGTTGGAAATTAGTATGTTATACTCTAATTTTGCTTTTTATGTCCCCCCTCTCTTAATAGTTAATGATTTTTTTTTTCTCTTTTAAAACAAGGACCATGTTGAGGCACCTGGGTGGCTCAGTCGTTTGAGTGTTCTACTTTGGCTCGGGTCATGATCTGAAGGTTTGTGGGTTCGAGCCCCACATCAGACTCCCTGCTGTCAGCTCAGAGCCTTCTTTGGATCTTCTGTTCCCCTCTCTCTCTGTCCCTCCTGCCCCCCTACCCCTCGGCTCGTGTTCTCTAAAAAAAAAAAAAAAAATTAAATAAAACAAGGACCATGTTTTGTCTTATATTTGCGCTCTGTTAAACAATATATTGAGTCATGAAAATCAGTAACTACTGAATAAATGCATCAATCAAACAATTAATCAAAGTTCTAGTCAGCTGCCAGTATGCAGCAGTTGAACACAACACCTACTTTTGTTCTTCTGAAAGACATGCTCAGAATTTGACCAAGTAGTGATTCTTTACTGCTGCTTTGGCATCTATTCTATATCCCTCCCTTGTATTCACAAGTAGGCAAAGAACCAATGTTTGTGCATTTATAAATATTTTTATGAAAATAAATGAGATTAGCTACAAAGTTATTTACTATGCTAGTATTCCGATATGGGTGTGGCGGCGGGGGTTGGTAGAAGAGAAAGGAGTAGAGTTTTAGTTAACATAAGGATGTGTTTCATATAATTCGGTTCATATCCTTAAGCATATACCCAAGATGTACGTCCTGATGGGAAAAAAATGGAAGTGCCAGCACCAGTGAAAGGGGACTAGGAACAGAACAGGTATCAGAAGTCTGTTTTCATCAAAAAGAAGAAGCTATTCAGTTTCTTCATTCCATAAACTTACATAAGGTGTCTCCTCTCTGAAAGTGGCCCAAAGCCCAAGCTTTGATCTACCTGTTAGAAAATCAAACTAATAATTTATCTAATATAGCATCATAAGAGATATTTCTTTTTGAATAGTAAATAGCAAAATAATTAGACTTTAACTTTGAACTTCTGAATTTGATCAATAATAGTGAAGAGACGTTCATCGATACTTTTTCTATGATTTCTCGCCCTTTCTACATGCATTGGTGCAAGTGTTTTAGCCTTTCTAGCAAAAGTTTATAATTGGAAATGAAAGAATATTTTTAAAAAAATAAACAAAATCCAAACACAATACAGGTAACTTCCATTTTAGTAAAAATTGACCCTTTCAGAGGAAAAAAAAAACCTCTTGTATTTCCTGTTTGTTTACATAGTCATTTGATTATTTACCCTACACATTTTTATGAAGTTCCCACTATGAATCCTGCATTGCTCTATGTGCTTGAGATACAACAGCTGGAAATACAAAGAATCTTAACCTTATGAGCATAAAACAATAAATATAACAAATAATTATAGTTAACTACAACACAATAAATGCTCTGGAAAAAGAATAATTAGGGAGAATTGAGAGTGCTGAAGGGCAGGATGCAATTTAAAACAGAATGATCAAGGATACTTGAACAGAGTTGGAGATGAGGACATTGACTTGCAGATATTTGGTGTGAAGTGTTCCAAGCAGAGGGAACAGCCATTGCTAAGTCCCTCCTAAGGGTGGAACATGTTTAGTGTGTTTGAGAGCAGGAAGGAAGCCAACATGGTAGGAGCTGAGTGAGCAAAGGGGATGAACAAGAATTGCACATAAGCTCGTGCAGTGTGTTCAGGGATGGAGAGCAGATCAGACATTTTGTGGAATTTGACTGTACTCTGAGTGAAATTGCAGATTTTTAAGAATGAGAGGGACAGGTTATGACTTATATTTCAAAGTACTATTTCAGCTACTATTAGAAATGAAGTGTAGAGGGATAGAGCAAGATTAAGTCAACGGTAGGAGGCTATTTGAGTAGCATAGACGAGAGATAGAAGGTGGTTCACACCAGGGAGATGGAAGGATAGAAGACAGAAGTAGCCAGTTTCTGGAAATATTTTGAAGGTTTATCCATATTTTAATTTGATTTAATTTGTTTGATTTGTTTAATTTGTTCTTATATAAACTCAGCTAGACGTGAAAGTCTTAAAAGGTTCATGTAATGCTAAAATACTCCTTCAAAATTTTGCACTTACTGTTCCTTTCAAGTATATTTGTATTATCTCACATGTGGATGGTGAGTTGCTTGAGGATATGACACAAATTTTAAGTATCACTCTGCCTTAATTGTACTAAGTACTCAGTAAATATTCTTGGATTAGTTTTCTTAAATGAAGATTTGAGAAAGCTTAATAAAAATGTCCACTTTTGTGTAGTTCCCTGGCTTATTAAGTCTTCTGTCATTAAAAACAAAAACAAAACTATTGGGGCGCCTGGGTGGCTCTGTCGGTTAAGCGTCCGACTTCAGCTCAGATCATGATCTCACAGTCTGTGAGTTCAAGCCCAGCGTCGGGCTCTGTGCTGACAGCTCAGAGCCTGGAGCCTGCTTCAGATTCTGTGTCTCCCTCTCTCTCTGCCCCTCCCTGCTCATGCTCTGTCTCTCTCTGTCTCAAAAATAAATAAAAACATTTAAAAAAATTTTTAAAACCTATGTGAGATCTAAGGATATGTTTTATGGCAATCGATACTCATTATTTTATGAAGTATTGTGATTACCAAGATTAATTCACTTAATCTTTTCATCAATTGTAATATTCTTATGGTGACAGAATTTAATATTCTTTGTATTCTTCATGTAAATATGCAATCAATAAGGAGACCTACCAGTGAAAAAGAAACATGGAAAAAAAAAAGAGTAAAATATTAGTTTAAGTCCAAATTTGCCCCATGAAAGAGATGTATATTTATGTTCATGAGAAGTTCCTGGTAGCAGTTAACACAGCATGCTTGGATATAGTTCTTTTCATAAAGATATGAAAATTAGTGCAATAAATATAATTTATTGGTCTCTACTGATTTTAAAGTTTTTTTATTCTTGGGGCACCTGGGTGGCTCAGTCAGTTAAGTGTCTGAGTCTTGATTTCCACTCAGGTCGAGATCTCATAGTTCATGAGATCAAGCCCCGCATCAGGCTCTACACTGACAGTGTGGAGCCTGTTTGGTATTCTCTCTCTCTCCCTCTCTCTCTGCCCTGTCCCATTGGTACTCTCTCAAATTCAAAATAAATAAACATTTTTAAAAATTAAATAAATAAGGTTACATTATTCTTTAGTACAAAACAGACAGAAATGTCCAAAAACTTATAATTTAAGCCACATAACAAGATGAATGATATAATATTGCTTTCAATTCTGACAACAAATTGAAAATGCATACCCTGTTTTTACCCTCTATGTAGGGCAATATGTATTTTAACCTGGATCTGGGAAAATACACATTGTTCTAAAGTAAAAAAATATTCAACACAAAGTATAATTTGAATTTATAAGATGAAAATTAAGTTAATCTATTTTTTCTTTTTTGTCATTTTGATCTAAAGTCATTTTGATCTTAGTGAAGGTGACTAATCCAAGAATTTGAAGGATGTAGACAATTACGCAGAAAGTACATTTGACATAATGTCTAACCAATAGAGAAGCAAAACTCTTGCTTGGATTATTGGGATAACAACACTTTACCTATAGAAGCTCAGCTTACATATTCCTTTACATTCCTATTTAAATTTCAATGTGATTGAAACCAGAATTTTTCGTGTTAAAAAAATGACAACATTTGTAACTATACATTATAGATTGGAGATATTTAGGGCACGGGACAAAATGATTAATAACAAGTTTTTGTAGAACTTCATGTAACAAAAGTAATTCTGTTTAAAAATACTTGTGAAGCATCTGCTCTTTCAAAATCTGAGTTCATTGGATAATTCCATCACTTTTTTCTTCTGAAAAGTCACCTTAGTAGCCTTCACAGAATGGATAATAACATTACGCAAATCATAAAGCTATTTTAGCAACATTCTTGTGTGGTTGGTATGTGTATGTGTGTGAATGTATGTATGTGTGTTACAATTTGAAAGCAAAATAATCTGAGAAGTTTTATAGATAAAGATATGTTAATCTTTGACTATTTTACTATCTAGTGGAAAATAATTCAAGTGGAGCCACATGGCGATGTTTCCAAACCCTTAACTCTCTCAGGAATAAAGGATATACAGACTTTGAAATAAAATCCTAAACGCCCATTGATTCCAGCTTATTATGAAAAGTGTTTAATGCACATTTACATCTGGTGGCAAGCCAATTCATTAAGCTCATATGATTCTTATATTAAGTTTCTGTGATCCCTTATCTACAATACTTTCATCTGAGAATAGGTCAATTTAGTTGCCAGACGTACACATTTGTCAGGTAAGCTTTCCTTATAACTTCCCATCTTCGCTGGGAATGAAATCACCCACAAGAGAAATGCTCCAAAATTTGGACCTGTACCTTCCACTCTAATTGCATAAAACATCTTTCATGCCTGCAGATATTTTTACATCTAAGACAGCCTGCAGCTCTGCTTGGCAACATGAAACTTGTTTCACAAATTTTTCAGCAGCTGGTATGATAATGAGCCAGTCTTTATGTAAATCAGTGATCTTTCTAATCAATTTTTAACTACAAAATGATTTTTTTTTAATTTTTGAGTAAATTTTTTAATGGCAAAATGCTTCATAAAATCTATTTACTTAGCTTGCTTTTCATTCAGTCTCTAATTTGAATAAATGTTGCCATGAAACAGAAAAAAAATTTCTGCCAGAACTATTGTTTTTTTTTTAATTTTTTTAAATATTTATTTCTGAGAGAGAGAAAGAGAGAGAGAGACAGAGCACAAGTGGGAGGGGCAGAGAGAGAGGGAGACACAGAATCCGAAGCAGGCTCCAGGCCCTGAGCTGTCAGCATAGAGCCCTACATGGGGCTCAAACTCACAAACCGTGAGATCATGACCTGAGCCGAAGTCAGTAGCTCAACCGACTGAGCCACCCAGGTGCCCTTAGAACTATTGTTTTTAAAGGTGTGATAGGCTAAAGGTACACTTTACTTTTCCTTTTAACTAATAGGATTATAAAATAATACATTTTTACTAATTAAATGTAGTGAATTTGGCATATTCTTGCAGTACCCACTTTAAAGGCAGTATATTCACATCAATCATTTTTTAGAAAGGCAAAGTACAAAATAAAAATGTTACTTTTGATGCTGCAGGAAATTATTCTTTTTAATTTTATGAGCCAATATTTTTCAAATCACAAACTAAGCAACTATTAAATGTACCCAGTTATTTACCAAGTGCAAGTTACTTTATTATTATGCCATGAAATGACCATTCTTTTGAGAAGGAAGTGTAATACTACATATAGGCTCTTTGTTCTCTGACTGTATTTTTGTGTACATGGACCTACTTTCCTGATTTAATACCCTGGAGTACAGTAGTGTCCTCAGAGAGGATGGGAAAATGTACTCAACCTTTACCACAGAACAGGGAATAAAGTTTATTGTTACATTTATATTTTACCTAAACAGCATATATATCTTTCTGCAAAACACGATGGGTTGTACCTTTTATCCACTTATTTCTAAGGTGACTAGGGATAACTTTTAACTTTCAAAATTCAAAGGTAATGATTTATCTTTGATTCAATATCATAGACATCTCAAATATGCACTGAGCGTGTTATGAAACACCAATATTCTAAATTAAAGTATAGAGGAACATTTTATTCTCACCAATTTGAATAATTAAATACATTCCTAATATTCAAAGATGAGGTTTTAAAAAATAGCATGGGTTTGACTGATATTTTTGGTAGGCATTCTT